>NC_048573.1:79016218-79316218 GCF_013265735.2 Oncorhynchus mykiss
TTCCCTGTAGGCTGTCTCGTCATTGTTGGTAATCAAGCCTACCACTGTTGTGTCGCCTCAATTGGGTTGAGGTCAGATGATTGTGGAGGCCAGGTCATCTGATGCAGCACTCTATCACTCTCCTTCTTTGTCAAATAGCTCTTACACAGCCTGGAGATGTGTCGGGTCATTGTCCTGTTGAAAAACAAATGATAGTCCGACTAGGCTCAAACCAGATGGGATGGCGTATATCTGCAGAATGTTGTGGTAGCCATGCTGGTTAAGTGTGCCTTGAATTCAAAATAAATCACTGACAGTGTCACCAGCAAAGCACCCCCACACCATCACACCTCCTCCTCCATGCTTCACGGTGGGAACCACACACCTACTCCTCCATGCTTCACGGTGGGAACCACACACCTCCTCCTCCATGCTTCATGGTGGGAACCACACACCTCCTCCTCCATGCTTCACGGTGGGAACCACACACCTCCTACTCCATGCTTCACGGTGGGGTCCACACTCCTCCTCCTCCATGCTTCACGGTGGGTACCACACACCTCCTACTCCATGCTTCACGGTGGGAACCACACACCACCTCCTCCATGCTTCACGGTGGGAACCACACACCTCCTCCTCCATGCTTCATGGTGGGAACCACACACCTCCTCCTCCATGCTTCACAGTGGGAACCACACATGCGGAGATCATCCCTTCACCTCTTCTACATGTCACAAAGACACAGTGGTTGGAACAAAAAATCTTCAATTTGGACTCCAGACCAAATTACAAATTTCCACCAGTCTAATGTCCATTGCACGTGTTTCTTGGCCCAAGCAGGTCTCTTCTTCTTATCAGTGTCCTTTAGTAGGGGTTTCTCTGCAGCAATTCAACCATGAAGGCCTGATTCACGCAGTCTCCTCTAAACAGTTGATGTTGAGATGTCTGTTACTTGAAGTCTGTGAAGCATTTATTTGACCTGCAATTTCTGAGGCTGGTAACTCTAATGAACTTATCCTTATCCTGCAGCAGAGGTAACTATGGGTCTTCCAGTCCTGTGGTGGTCCTCATGAGAGCCACTTTCATAATTGCGCTCAATGTTTTTTGTGACTGCACTTGAAGAAACTTTCAAAGTTCTTGAAATTTTCTGGATTGACTGTAATGATGAAGTAATGATGGACTGTCATTTATCTTTGCTTATTTGAGCTGTTCTTGGTCTTTTTCCAAATACGTCTATCTTCTGTACACCACCCCGACCTTGTCACAACACAACTGATTGGCTCAAAAGCATTAAGGAGGAAAGAAATTCCACAAATAACTTTTAACAAGGCACAGATGTTAATTGAAATGCATTCCAGGTGACTACCTCATGAAGCTAAATGCCAAATTCAAATACAGAGTTCAATCCCTGGCTGTATCACAAACGGTCGGAAGTCCCATAGCGTTGTTAGGGGAGGGTTTAGCCAGGTAGGCCGTCATTGTAAATAAGAATCTGTTCTTAACTGACTTGCCTAGTTAAATAAAGGTTAAAAAAAATCTAATGTTATTTGTCACATGCTCCGAAATGCTTATATACACGCACTTAACCAACAAAGCAGTTCAAGAAATATTTAAGAAATGTTAAGAAAATATTTATTAAACAAATTACAGTTAAAGAAATATATAAAAAAAGTAACACAAGAAAATTACATAACAATAATGAAGCTATATACACGGGGTACCGGTACAGAGTCAATGTGCAGGGTACAGGTTAGTAATGAGGCTATATACACGGGGTACCGGTACAGAGTCAATGTGCAGGGTACAGGTTAGTAATGATGCTATATACACGGGGTACCGGTACAGAGTCAATGTGCAGGGTACAGGTTAGTAATGAGGCTATATACACGGGGTACCGGTACAGAGTCAATGTGCAGGGTACAGGTTAGTAATGAGGCTATATACACGGGGTACCGGTACAGAGTCAATGTGCAGGGTACAGGTTAGTAATGATGCTATATACACGGGGTACCGGTACAGAGTCAATGTGCAGGGTACAGGTTAGTAATGAGGCTATATACACGGGGTACCGGTACAGAGTCAATGTGCAGGGTACAGGTTAGTAATGAGGCTATATACACGGGGTACCGGTACAGAGTCAATGTGCAGGGTACAGGTTAGTAATGATGCTATATACACGGGGTACCGGTACAGAGTCAATGTGCAGGGTACAGGTTAGTAATGATGCTATATACACGGGGTACCGGTACAGAGTCAATGTGCAGGGTACAGGTTAGTACTGAGGCTATATACACGGGGTACCGGTACAGAGTCAATGTGCAGGGTACAGGTTAGTAATGAGGCTATATACACGGGGTACCGGTACAGAGTCAATGTGCAGGGTACAGGTTAGTAATGAGGCTATATACACGGGGTACCGGTACAGAGTCAATGTGCAGGGTACAGGTTAGTAATGAGGCTATATACACAGGGTACCGGTACAGAGTCAATGTGCAGGGTACAGGTTAGTAATGAGGCTATATACACGGGGTACCGGTACAGAGTCAATGTGCAGGGTACAGGTTAGTAATGATGCTATATACACGGGGTACCGGTACAGAGTCAATGTGCAGGGTACAGGTTAGTAATGAGGCTATATACACGGGGTACCGGTACAGAGTCAATGTGCAGGGTACAGGTTAGTAATGAGGCTATATACACGGGGTACCGGTACAGAGTCAATGTGCAGGGTACAGGTTAGTAATGATGCTATATACACGGGGTACCGGTACAGAGTCAATGTGCAGGGTACAGGTTAGTAATGAGGCTATATACACGGGGTACCGGTACAGAGTCAATGTGCAGGGTACAGGTTAGTAATGAGGCTATATACACGGGGTACCGGTACAGAGTCAATGTGCAGGGTACAGGTTAGTAATGATGCTATATACACGGGGTACCGGTACAGAGTCAATGTGCAGGGTACAGGTTAGTAATGATGCTATATACACGGGGTACCGGTACAGAGTCAATGTGCAGGGTACAGGTTAGTACTGAGGCTATATACACGGGGTACCGGTACAGAGTCAATGTGCAGGGTACAGGTTAGTAATGAGGCTATATACACGGGGTACCGGTACAGAGTCAATGTGCAGGGTACAGGTTAGTAATGAGGCTATATACACGGGGTACCGGTACAGAGTCAATGTGCAGGGTACAGGTTAGTAATGAGGCTATATACACAGGGTACCGGTACAGAGTCAATGTTCAGGGTACAGGTTAGTAATGAGGCTATATACACGGGGTACCGGTACAGAGTCAATGTGCAGGGTACAGGTTAGTAATGAGGCTATATACACGGGGTACCGGTACAGAGTCAATGTGCAGGGTACAGGTTAGTAATGAGGCTATATACACGGGGTACCGGTACAGAGTCAATGTGCAGGGTACAGGTTAGTAATGAGGCTATATACACGGGGTACCGGTACAGAGTCAATGTGCAGGGTACAGGTTAGTAATGAGGCTATATACACGGGGTACCGGTACAGAGTCAATGTGCAGGGTACAGGTTAGTAATGAGGCTATATACACGGGGTACCGGTACAGAGTCAATGTGCAGGGTACAGGTTAGTAATGAGGCTATATACACGGGGTACCGGTACAGAGTCAATGTGCAGGGTACAGGTTAGTAATGAGGCTATATACACGGGGTACCGGTACAGAGTCAATGTGCAGGGTACAGGTTAGTAATGAGGCTATATACACGGGGTACCGGTACAGAGTCAATGTGCAGGGTACAGGTTAGTAATGAGGTTATGTACACGGGGTACCGGTACAGAGTCAATGTGCAGGGTACAGGTTAGTAATGAGGCTATATACACGGGGTACCGGTACAGAGTCAATGTGCAGGGTACAGGTTAGTAATGAGGCTATATACACGGGGTACCGGTACAGAGTCAATGTTCAGGGTACAGGTTAGTAATGAGGCTATATACACGGGGTACCGGTACAGAGTCAATGTGCAGGGTACAGGTTAGTAATGAGGCTATGTACACGGGGTACCGGTACAGAGTCAATGTTCAGGGTACAGGTTAGTAATGAGGCTATATACACGGGGTACCGGTACAGAGTCAATGTGCAGGGTACAGGTTAGTAATGAGGCTATATACACGGGGTACCGGTACAGAGTCAATGTGCAGGGTACAGGTTAGTAATGAGGCTATATACACAGGGTACCGGTACAGAGTCAATGTTCAGGGTACAGGTTAGTAACGAGGCTATGTACACGGGGTACCGGTACAGAGTCAATGTGGAGGGTACAGGTTAGTAACGAGGCTATGTACACGGGGTACCGGTACAGAGTCAATGTGGAGGGTACAGGTTAGTAATGAGGCTATATACACAGGGTACCGGTACAGAGTCAATGTGCAGGGTACAGGTTAGTAATGAGGCTATATACACAGGGTACCGGTACAGAGTCAATGTGCAGGGTACAGGTTAGTAATGAGGCTATATACACGGGGTACCGGTACAGAGTCAATGTGCAGGGTACAGGTTAGTAATGAGGCTATATACACGGGGTACCGGTACAGAGTCAATGTTCAGGGTACAGGTTAGTAATGAGGCTATGTACACGGGGTACCGGTACAGAGTCAATGTGCAGGGTACAGGTTAGTAATGAGGCTATGTACACGGGGTACCGGTACAGAGTCAATGTGCAGGGTACAGGTTAGTAATGAGGCTATATAAACAAGGTACCGGTACAGAGTCAATGTGCAGGGTACAGGTTAGTAATGAGGCTATATACACGGGGTACCGGTACAGAGTCAATGTTCAGGGTACAGGTTAGTAATGAGGCTATATACACGGGGTACCAGTACAGAGTCAATGTGCAGGGTACAGGTTAGTAATGAGGCTATATACACGGGGTACCGGTACAGAGTCAATGTTCAGGGTACAGGTTAGTAATGAGGCTATATACACGGGGTACCGGTACAGAGTCAATGTGCAGGGTACAGGTTAGTAATGAGGCTATATACACGGGGTACCGGTACAGAGTCAATGTTCAGGGTACAGGTTAGTAATGAGGCTATATACACGGGGTACCGGTACAGAGTCAATGTGCAGGGTACAGGTTAGTAATGAGGCTATATACACGGGGTACCGGTACAGAGTCAATGTGCAGGGTACAGGTTAGTAATGAGGCTATATACACGGGGTACCGGTACAGAGTCAATGTTCAGGGTACAGGTTAGTAATGAGGCTATATACACGGGGTACCGGTACAGAGTCAATGTGCAGGGTACAGGTTAGTAATGAGGCTATATACACGGGGTACCGGTACAGAGTCAATGTGCAGGGTACAGGTTAGTAATGAGGCTATATACACAGGGTACCGGTACAGAGTCAATGTGCAGGGTACAGGTTAGTAATGATGCTATATACACGGGGTACCGGTACAGAGTCAATGTGCAGGGTACAGGTTAGTAATGAGGCTATATACACAGGGTACCGGTACAGAGTCAATGTGCAGGGTACAGGTTAGTAATGATGCTATATACACGGGGTACCGGTACAGAGTCAATGTGCAGGGTACAGGTTAGTAATGATGCTATATACACGGGGTACCGGTACAGAGTCAATGTGCAGGGTACAGGTTAGTAATGATGCTATATACACGGGGTACCGGTACAGAGTCAATGTGCAGGGTACAGGTTAGTAATGATGCTATATACACGGGGTACCGGTACAGAGTCAATGTGCAGGGTACAGGTTAGTAATGATGCTATATACATGGGGTACCGGTACAGAGTCAATGTGCAGGGTACAGGTTAGTAATGAGGCTATATACACAGGGTACCGGTACAGAGTCAATGTGCAGGGTACAGGTTAGTAATGAGGCTATATACACAGGGTACCGGTACAGAGTCAATGTGCAGGGTACAGGTTAGTAATGATGCTATATACACGGGGTACCGGTACAGAGTCAATGTGCAGGGTACAGGTTAGTAATGATGCTATATACACGGGGTACCGGTACAGAGTCAATGTGCAGGGTACAGGTTAGTAATGATGCTATATACACAGGGTACCGGTACAGAGTCAATGTGCAGGGTACAGGTTAGTAATGATGCTATATACACGGGGTACCGGTACAGAGTCAATGTGCAGGGTACAGGTTAGTAATGATGCTATATACACGGGGTACCGGTACAGAGTCAATGTGCAGGGTACAGGTTAGTAATGAGGCTATATACACAGGGTACCGGTACAGAGTCAATGTGCAGGGTACAGGTTAGTAATGAGGCTATATACACAGGGTACCGGTACAGAGTCAATGTGCAGGGTACAGGTTAGTCGAGGTAATTTATAAAGTGACTAGGTAGGATAATATACAGCGATTAGCAGCAGTGTAAAAACAATGGGGGGGGGGATTAGTTGTTCATCAATCTTATGGTTTGGGAGAGAGAATACAGTAAACGGCATGTGTCCGAAAGTGATTGATGACCTATTTATGTGTCACATTATGCCCATTTATGTACATCCTGTCCGGACGTTCTCAAGCTATCGAGTGAGTGTTTACGTAACCTGATAGTGCAGCTGTTTTGGGTGAAGAATCTGTTTGCAATAAAGCTGTCCTGGTTGATGTGTAGTGACCTTGTTGAACTGTGGAGTGTGTTGAACATTTGAAAGAGTTGGCAAATGTTGTAGTGAACTTATGGATCTGCTGTTTGGGGAGCCTGTATATGAAACAGTCATTTCTGGGGTAGGTATGCCTCAGTTTAAATAAGAGCTGTGAACACTACGAGCGCCAAGAAACCACAAGAGAGATAATCTACATAAAACATGGCTCCTAGACATATTGTCGGTGTATTGTGTCCTTCGTGTCATGAACACAATGACAAAACCATCGATGCCATTTACATTGAATGAAATATCAGGCACTCTCTCTGTCTCTTTCCCTCAACGGTTGTGTGTGTGTGTGTGTGTGTGTAAGGTCTTTGAAACCACTGTCTGAAAACAGTGGGGGTTGTCACGTTCTGTCTGTCTGTCACGTTCGTTATAAGGATCGGACCAAGGCGCAGTGTGGTATGCGTACATTCTTTTATTTAACTGAATGAACACTGAACAAACTAACAAAATGAAACGTGAAGCTGTACAAACGAGTGCTGACAGGCAACTACACATAGACAAGAACCCACAACAGAAAGTGGGAAACAGGGCTGCCTAAATATGATCCCCAATCAGAGACAACGATAAACAGCTGCCTCTGATTGGAACCATATCAGGCCAACATAGAAACACAAAACCACTAGACCTACAACAACCCTAGACAAACAAAACCCTAGACAGACAAAACCCTAGACAGACAAAACCCTACTCATACAACACTAGAGTACCCACCCTAGTCAAACAGAGATATCTAAGGTCAGGGCGTGACAGGGGTACTGTGCCGTCCGAGGAGCTCATGACCTCTGTCTCCCCCCTCGGGTGTGTGACAGCGTTCATGAGATCCATCAAAGAAGAGAAAATGTCTGACGTGCTCACAGCATGACGATGGGGATTTACAACAGCCCCTTCATAAGGCCCTTTTGTCTAAGCAAGGAATTTGAGAATAATTACATATAACAGGCTCTCTCTGTCTCTGTCCTTCAAAGGTTGTGTGTGTGTGAGCATGTGGAAGGTCTTTGAAACAGCTTTCTGAAAACTGTGAGGTCATGTGGCGTCCGAGGATCTCATGACCTCTAAACTTCCAGAAGACTTCTCAGCATATCCATATATAGGGTCAGCAACAACAACAAAACATGTCAGAAAACACTTTTTATGTATTCTCGTGAGGTCTCCTAGGGTGGCTGTCTCAATCAATCCTGCCATCGTCTTTTTGAAAGGGTAATTGTACTATTTAAGATGGGCCCTATACTTATGACTTACACAGATCCATTTGACCCCCTTTAATAACCTTTTAATGCACTGGGCTAAATCAGGGGCACGGAGTGTTTCTTGGTAGTCTTAAACATATCTACTGCGAAACAACAGTGTACACCTCACACACAGGGTTATGGACTTAAAAAAGAAGACACCTGTAACATGTCAGATATACTTTAAATCTATTCATTTATGAGTTTCCATCCCAACATGACACTTTAAATACGTCACAGAAGACTGAAATGTAACAAAACACCTATTATTGAGCTGTACACTGAATGCTTAGTTGGTCAATATTCCCTCCAGTGATTCATCTTGTCAAAATGGGACCCATAAATGGAGCAGATACAGTTGAAGTTTACATACACCTTAGCCAAATACATTTAAACTCAGTTTTTCACCATTCCTGATATTTAATCCTCGTAAAAATTCCCAGTGTGTGTGTGTTGTTTAAGTCAAGGCCATTAGATTAGCAGGTACTGTAGAGAATAGACCTCAGAGAGAGCTGCTGCTGTAATCCCCTCCTACTGCTGCTAATGAACACATACACATGCACGCACGCACATGCACACACGCGTAACGAACACACACAGCTTCTAAAGCCATGACATAATTTTCTGGAATTTTCCAAGCTGTTTAAAGGCACAGTCAGCTTAGTGTATGTAAACTTCTAACCCACTGGAATTGTGATACCCTGCGTTATAAGTGAAATAATCAAGAAATTTGTGGAGTGGTTGAAAAATGAGTTTTAATGCCTCCAACCTGTGTATGTAAAGTGTATGTAAAACTTCCGACTTCAACAGTGTCTTATACCAATCTATCTTTATAGACATTCATCCATAACAAGGCCTCGGAGGCCCCTATAGTGTCCAAAAATCTCTCCAAAATGTGACATCTTTATTTTCATGCATATAATGGCTAACTATGATTAGAAACTATGATTAGAAACAATAATTATAAACAATAATTAGAAACAATGATTAGAAACAATGATTAGAATGGCCAACTATGAAAATAAATTATGAACAATGTCGCTCAATGTATACCATTTCACTCAATGTATACCAAAAAAGCAAATATTTTTAAAAGTAGCAAATACTTATGTTGTCACGCCCTGACCTTAGAGTGCGTTTTTTTTTGGTTTGGTCAGGGTGTGATTTGGGTGGGCATTCTATGTCCTTTATTTCTATGTATTGTATTTCTATGTGTTGGCCAGGTATAGTTCTCAATCAGGGACAGCTGTCTATTGTTGTTTCTGATTGAGAATCATACTTAGGTAGCCCTTTTTCCCTCATTTCAGTGTGGGTAGTTAACGTTGTTTGTGGCACTTAGCCCTGCAAGCGTCACGGTTGTGTCTTTCGTTTGTTGGCGACATTTTAAAATAAAATAAAACGTACGCTCACCACGCGGCTCTTTGGTCTACTTCCAACGACACCCGTTATGTCTTGAGGACAAAAGGGCCCATCGCTGTAAATGTTCATGATGTTGGAAAAAGCTAAAGACAGACACAAAATAGTTAACCTCTGTGCAGGCATTTGAAAATACATACGAACTAACTGATTTGGTTGCATTTGAACTATTGAATTCGGCACAACCTAAAACGGTCAGTTTGGAGTCTGGACTATATGCCACTGAAGAGATTATGTCTTTCAAATCATCTCACCTGCAGACTTCCTCTTCCAATGCATACCCTGGCAGGGATGTTCCACTCAGGGCCTGTTTGATTTGACAGAGTCTTATCTCAAGCCATTCTCTCATCTGCAAGGCAGCAGAAAAACTCCCTGTTTTTGGTTGAAAAAGTGTGCTGAGGCAGCTGTTTGTGAAAACCTTCACAGCTGAATCATCCGGTTGGAAAATGTACCCCATATGTCCGTCCGTCGTATCCAGCACACCATTAAAACAATCAGAGGCCTCACAAAGAATGGCATCGATGGTTTTGTCATTGTGTTCATGACACGAAGGACACAATACACGACAATGTGTCTAGGAGCCATGTTTTATGTAGATTATCTCTCTTGTGGTTTCTTGGCGCTCGTAGTGTTCACAGCTCTTACTTAAACTGAGGCATACCTACCCCAGAAATGACTGTTTCATATACAGGCTCCCCAAACAGCAGATCCATAAGTTCACTACAACATTTGCCAACTCTTTCAAATGTTCAACACACTCCACAGTTCAACAAGGTCACTACACATCAATCACCAGGACAGCTTTATTGCAAACAGATTCTTCACCCAAAACAGCTGCACTATCAGGTTACGTAAACACTCACTCGATAGCTTGAGAACGTCCGGACAGGATGTACATAAATGGGCATAACCATGTGACACATAAATAGGTCATCAATCACTTTCGGACACATGCCGTTTACTGTATTCTCTCTCCCAAACCATAAGATTGATGAACAACTAATCCCCCCCCCCATTGTTTTTACACTGCTGCTAATCGCTGTATATTATCCTACCTAGTCACTTTATAAATTACCTCGACTAACCTGTACCCTGCACATTGACTCTGTACCGGTACCTTGTTTATATAGCATCATTACTAACCTGTACCCTGCACATTGACTCTGTACCGGTACCTTGTTTATATAGCATCATTACTAACCTGTACCCTGCACATTGACTCTGTACCGGTACCCCGTGTATATAGCCTCATTACTAACCTGTACCCTGAACATTGACCAGTAGTTGACCTGAACTAACCTGTAGCCTCATTATTGTTATGTCATTTTCTTTAACTGCTTTGTTGGTGAATAAGGGCTTGTACATAAGCATTTCGGAGCTTGTGACAAATAGTTTCAGATTTTAGAACATTAGATGCCATACAACTCTCCTTCCGTGGCCTCCAACTGCTCTTAAATGCAAGTAAAACTAAATGAATGCTATTCAACCGATCGCTGCCCGCACCTGCTCGCCCGTCCAGCATCACTACTCTGGACTACTCTGACTTAGAATACGTGGACAACTACAAATATCTAGGTGTCTGGTTAGACTGTAAACTAACACACACACACGCACAGACTCACTCACTAACACACAAACAGACTCACTCACTAACACAGCTTGTCTGTATATATGAAAGGTGGTTCATCTGGACTAGAGCAGGGCAGTACTGACACTAAGGTTATGGCTTCAATTCCAAAAGGGATCACATACATGAATGTGTTGGCCAAGTACAAAATATTAGATTTGTATTAAAGTCCTACCGTATCCTTCTTTGGACAGTGTGTTAACAACCCTCCAGACGAGCTGCAATGCCATACAACTCTCCTTCCGTGGCCTCCAACTACCCTTAAACGCAGGGGAAACTAAATGCATGCTATTTCAACCGATCGCTGCCCGCACCTACCTGCCCATCCAGCATCACTACTCTCGACAGTTCTGACTTAGAATAAGTGGACAACTACAAATACCTAGGTGTCTGTTTAGACTGTAAACTCTCCTTCCAGACTCACATCAAGCATCTCCAACCCAAAATGAAATCTAGAATTGGCTTCCTATATCGCAACAAAGCATCCTTCACTCATGCTGCCAAACATACCCTCGTAAAACTGACCATCCTGCCGATCCTCGACTTCGGTGATGTCATTTATAAAATAGCCTCCAACACTCTACTCAACAAACTGGATGCAGTCTATCACAGTGCCATCCGTTTTTGTCACCAAAGCCCCACACACTACCCACCATTGCGACCTGTACGCTCTCATTGGTTGGCCCTCGCTTCATACGCGTCGCTAAACTCACTGGCTCCATGTCATCTACAAGACCCTGCTAGGTAAAGTCCCACTGGCTCCATGTCATCTACAAGACCCTGCTAGGTAAAGTCCCACTGGCTCCATGTCATCTACAAGACCCTGCTAGGTAAAGTCCCACTGGCTCCATGTCATCTACAAGACCCTGCTAGGTAAAGTCCCACTGGCTCCATGTCATCTACAAGACCCTGCTAGGTAAAGTCCCACTGGCTACATGTCATCTACAAGACCCTGCTAGGTAAAGTTCCACTGGCTACAGGTTATCGACCGTCATCTTGAACTTCTTCCATTTTCTAATAATTGCGCCAACAGTTGTTGCCTTCTCACCAAGCTGCTTGCCTATTGTCCTGTAGCCCATCCCAGCCTTGTGCAGGTCTCCAATTTTATCCCTGATGTCCTTACACAGCTCTCTGGTCTTGGCCATTGTGGAGAGGTTGGAGTCAGTTTGATTGAGTGGGTCGTGTATGGGGCTTTGGTGACAAAACGGATGGCACTGTGATAGACTGCATCAAGTTTGTTGAGTAGAGTGTTGGAGGCTATTTTAAAGATGACATCACCGAAGTCGAGGATCGGCAGGATGGTCAGTTTTACGTACATACTTGTTTTAGAAACCCTACCACCCCTCCCCCAATTGGAGTAAACTAATTAACAATAACACCTTGGCTTCCACCTTCAGTTTATACATATTGTACACATTTGACAGACTCAATCTATTTTACAATAGTTATATTTTGTTTTTAGTCCTTCCTCTATTTCTGATGTGCATCCAGTTTGATTTCTATTTGTACAATGTGTTATTTCACAAAATGTATGAAGCTATATATATTTGACAGACCCCGCATGTTTTACATTGGTTATCTTATTAGTCCCACCCTTCAGCTCCATTCAACCTCTCCCATCTCTCTCTCAACATCATCCATTTTGGATTTCTATTTGCCATATATTTTTCAACTGTGCTGTGATGCTTCACAAAAGGACTGAAACTTTCTATTCTCATAGCTTCTACAGATTGTAAATTAAAGATAAAAGTTTTTTCTAAAATAATTATTATATTATTGATTGATTGATTGACTTTTCATATCACCCAGTATTTCTGTCTGCAGTGTTAGTTCTAGGCAAATGTTCAGCCATTTCTGGACCTGTGACCAAAAACTAGATTCATATGGACAGTACCAAAATAAATTATCTAATGACTCCATTTATTGGGATCGATTTCCCTGTTTGTGGGTGTTTGAAGGATCTACATTTATAAGTGCCATTGCAGTGAGCACAGCCATTACATTTGTAATTTCCATCCAGTAGGGGTGCAAATAGAATATCTTGGGGTGGTAAATCAGTGTACCAATTGATCTCTGAGATTTCTGTCCCGCGAGAATACGAACAAGGGAAGGTCCGAAAACACATTACCAAGACGATCATCGGATTTTAGGATGTGCCGATGTTTGTGAACAATTCCCTTAATTTGTTCAGAGCACTTTGAATGCGTCTTTTTGCGAGACTGACCTTGAAAAAGGTCATGTCTCGTTTTGTTTTGAATTTTCTCAATGGCAATATTAATCTGATCATTCTTGTAGGATGTAGATCCTTCAAACACCCACAAACAGGGAAATCGATCCCAATAAAAGGTGTTATTAGGTGCTCTACTAAGGCAGTTATTTATCTTATAACTTGTCCTTATGTGGGTAAAACAAAGCACGAATTAAAAGTACGTATCTCAGAGCACCATTAGGTGTAAAAACTTTACTTATCCAGTTGCGGCCCACTTCTTGGAGGCAGGCCACTCGATTTCGTCTCTGCGTTATATTGGCATCGAACATGTCACATTCCCTAGGAGAGGGGGTGACCTTGATAATATATTGTTAAAATGAGAGGCTGCCTGGATCTTTAATTTAAAGACCCTTGCTCCCTTCGGTCTCAACGTAGACTTTGATCTGAAGCCATTCTTGTGATTATTGTGACTTTGCCATTGTAATTGTTTGTAAACTTTTATAGTCAAATTAATCTATGATCGTATGCTATCCATTTGTTTGTATGCTGTTCTTTGTATGACATTTTAATATTTGATTATTAACCAATGATATTAGGCCACTCCTGGCCATGATTACAGACACCTGTGTCTTTTGACACTATATAAACGAGTCATCCCGCAGTGTTTGTGATTATACCCTGATGAAGACAGCTTGGCTGTATTACATTTTTGCATCTGAGCTCCTAGAGTGTGCGGCTCTCTTTTAATTTTGAAGTTTATACTCCGCTAGCCAGCACCTCGTCTTAATAGGTGTGTGTTTCATTTTCTTCAAGTCTCTATGGGGGTACCACAGGGTTCAATTCTCAGGCCAACTCTTTTCTCTGTATATATCAATGATGTTGCTCTTGCTGTGGGCAATTCCCTGATCCACCTCTACGCAGACGACACCATTCTGTATACTTCTGGCCCTTCCTTGGACACTGTGCTATCTAACCTCCAAACGAGCTTCAATGCCATACAACACTCCTTTCGTGGCCTCCAACTGCTCTTAAACACTAGTAAAACCAAATGCATGCTTTTAAACCGTTCGCTGCCTGCACCCACACGCCCGACTAGCATCACCACCCTGGATGGTTCCGACCTAGAATATGTGGACATCTATAAGTACCTAGGTGTCTGGCTAGACTGCAAACTCTCCTTCCAGACTCATATCAAACATCTCCAATCCAAAATCAAATCTAGTCGGCTTTCTATTTCGCAACAAAGCCTCCTTCGCTCACGCCGCAAAACTTACCCTAGTAAAACTGACTATCCTACCTATCCTCGACTTCGGCGATGTCATCTACAAAATAGCTTCCAATACTCTACTCAGCAAACTGGATGCAGTTTATCACAGTGCCATCCATTTTGTTACTAAAGCACCTTATACCACCCACCACTGCGACCTGTATGCTCTAGTCGGCTGGCCCTCGCTACATGTTCGTCGCCAGACCCACTGGCTCCAGGTCATCTACAAGTCTATGCTAGATAAAGCTCCGCCTTATCTCAGTTCACTGGTCATGATGGCAACACCCACCCATAGCACGCGCTCCAGCAGGGGTATCTCACTGATCATCCCAAATGCCAAAACCTAATTTGGCCGCCTTTCCTTCCTGTTCTCTGCTGCCTGTGACTGGAACGAATTGCAAAAATCGCTGAAGTTGGATACTTTTATCTCACCCTCACCAACTTTAAACATCTGCTATCTGAGCAGCTAACCGATCGCTGCAGCTGTACATAGTCCATCGGTATATAGCCCACCCAATTTACCTACCTCATCCCCATACTGTTTTTATTTTATTTACTTTTCTGCTGTTTTGCACACCAGTATCTCTACCTGCACATCTGATCATTTGTCACTCCAGTGTTAATCTGCTGAATTGTAATTATTCACTCCTATGGCCTATTTATTGCCTACCTCCTCATGCCTTTTGCACATAATGTATATAGATTCTTTTTTTCTCATTCTTTTTTTTCTACTATGTTATTGACTTGTTTATTATTTACTCTATGTGTAACTCTGTGTTGTTGTCTGTTCACACTGCTATGCTTTATCTTGGCCAGGTCGCAGTTGCAAATGAGAACTTGCTCTCAACTAGCCTACCTGGTTAAATGAAGGTAAAAAAAATAATAATAATTAAATAAAGATTTATTGGAGTGAGATCATTTCTTTCTTTCGGCATATGTATAGCGAGTATCTCCACATCCCCATCAGAAAGTTACAGTTTTTAGTGATCCAATACGTAATATAATAATAATAATAATTATCATAATTTGGTTTTAATCCAGAGAGGTTAGCAAAAGTATCTAGATTCTCTATGAGGCCGTGGAGAGATTCTAATTGTGGTTTTAAAAGAAAACATGCGTATACTGACACCTTTGTTTTTAAGCCACGGATTTCTAATCCCTTAATATTGTTTGATGTAATTTTAACACCTAACAATTTGATGGCAAAAATAAATAGATATGCCGATAGTGGACAACCTTGTTTTACTCCTCTAGATAGTTTAAACCTTTCTGAGATGTAGCCATTATTTACGACGTTACACATAGGGTTACTATACATATCTTTAACCCATTTTAAAAGAGATTCTCCAAAATTGAAATATTCACGGAATTTATACATAAACTCCGTTTGTACTTTATCAAAAGCCTTTTCAAAATCAGCTATGAAAACCAGGCCTGGTGTCCCTGATAAAGTGTTTTATTAGGAATTTTCAAATCTGACTTCTCTAGGGAAATTGGTTTTCTGAGCCGGGCTTCAGTTAAACTGCAGTACTGAAGCAAGACTGTAGAAGCAGTCGAAACCGTGCTTCCTGACTGGAACCATGCCCCCTTGGTTTTCATGCACTTTGTGCAATATACGCGTCAGCTGGTGTAACAGTTGTTAAAGTACTTTGTGAATTTCACCAGGTTGATATAATAAAATAGCATGTTGATATGTTATTATGCATGCCTGCATCCTGGGAGTAGGGGAGCGTTTTGCCCTGCGTGCTCGTGCTCAAACAATTTTGATGCACTAAGAGGTAGGCCCACTTTTTCTGTCGTCGTCAGAAATGTTTTATTCATTTAAGCACAAAGTCATACACAATGTGTTTTGTTCATGAATAATGTTGTATATTTAGAGGTTACTCATAAGTGGATGGTATTGTTAAAACGTAATTGTACTTTTTAGGATGACATTAACATTATTGTATGTGTGAACGATGGCTAGCTCCTCGAATGATCCCAGTTCCTTGTATTGTGCGTCTATTGTAGAAAGAGTCGATGATTCTCAGAACATATGTGTTCTACAAAAGTGTTGATAAATAATGAGAGGCTGTACTAATTTTTGTATTCAAAAAATAATTTTGATGCACTGTGAGAGTGTCGTGTCTTTGGCTATGCCGGATTAAGTGATATGACATGCTATTCTATAAAATCCTTTCTCCGTAATTAATATTACCTGATTGAGCTAATCATGTAAATGTAATTAACTAGAAAGTCGGGGAACCACGAAATAATATTTATAGAGTGGTTATCTTCCTTCCGAATAAACTCTTAAAGACCTAGTAATATTTTACATCAATAGCAGTCAATATTAATCGTCACCTTAATTCAATCTCATCTGAAAGTTGTAAATTCTTGGTTATCTTCACGAACCCTGGCTAACAAGTTGAATCAGCAATACAAAATTGGGTTTAATTACTTATTTACTAAATACCTAACTAATCACACAGAATTACATATACACAGAATGAATCATACCTTGATTACAAATTATATCATGAAGGAAAACGTCCCTAGCGGAGGGAACAGATATGACAGCTGGTTACACAAAGAAAAGGGGCTGGGTTTGAGTGAAAGAGCGGGAAGACTGAGGAACAAAGGGAGAAGCGATGTCTCTATCGTAAGTACAGTATCTTATGCATTCTAAATTACCGCCCATTTGGAAACGGAAAATGCAATAAATATTTACTCTGAGCTGCGTTTCGGTAGGTTGGTGGTAGATGGAAGGCCGGGTTGCCCAACCGAGTCCTTTGAAGAATGTTTCTGGTGGTAAATTGGAAACGTTGTAGTAACGTCGTTGTGTGGTAGACAGGATACTCTGTCTGTTCTTTCCTAGCCCACGTTTGCAGCTGCTGTTGCTAACTCAACGGCTAGGAGGTATCACTTCTGTAGTGAATAAGAGTTCAAAGTTCATACCATTCGCAACCAAAGTTCACGCTGAGGTTGGCTTAGTTCTGTAGTTGACATGTTAGTCCTTTTAACACAGAGGCTGCAGACCTCACATACTTGGAACAGGAGGTTACATTTTCGTCAAGGCTTCATATTGTGGAGCGAGAAGGGTGTGTTTGAAAAGTTTTATAACCCATGTCTCTTCACAGGGGCGGGCCACTGATTGAGCAGAGCACTAACCTTATGAAAACTCAAATCTCTCATTTGGAAGCTAAAATTACATTTAATCTCTTCACCAATAATGTTATATTCAAACATTTAAATTGAACAACAATTCCATGTGAATCCGATAACTACAATGTGCAGACCTTCCACTGTAGAGTTTATGTCATCCTATCATTGATGAGAATGTCTCAGATGACAACCGAACTGACATCATATTCATTAAGTACCACCGCATATGTTCAATTGGTCGGATTACCAGAATATAGTTCATTTCCCCCCACCTTCTGATGTTCCCAGAATCTCTATGTTAACCAAAGGATTTTCAAATGTCACATCAGTAGGGTAGAGAGAGGAAAAAGGGGGGGGAGAGGTATTTATGACTGTCATCAACCTACCCCCAGGCCAACGTCATGGCGAAAGAAAGAGGTGACGATTCGCACGCAGAACATAAACTCAGCAAAAAGTCCCCTTTTCAGGACCCTGTCTTTCAAAGATAATTCATAAAAAATCCAAATAACTTCACAGATCTTCATTGTAAAGCATTTAAACACTGTTTCCCATGTTTGTTCAATGAACCATAAACAATTAATGAACATGCACCTGTGGAACGGTCGTTAAGACACTAAAAGCTTGCAGACGGTAAGCAATTAAGGTCACAGTTATGAAAACTTAGGACACTAAAGAGGCCTTTCTACTGACTCTGAAAAACACCAAAAGAAAGATTCCCAGGGTCCCTGCTCATCTGAGTGAATGTGCCTTAGGCATGCTGCAAGGAGGCACGAGGACTGCAGATGTGGACAGAGCAATACATTTCAATGTCCGTACTGTGAGACGCCTAAGACAGCGCTACAGGGAGACAGGACGGACAGCTGATCGTCCTCGCAGCGGCAGACCACGTTTAACAACACCTGCACAGGATCGGTACATCCGAATATCACACCTGCGGGAAAGGTACAGGATGGCAACAACTGCCCGAGTTTCACCAGGAATGACAATCTCTCCATCAGTCCTCAGGCTGTCCGCAATAGGCTGAGAGAGGCTGGACTGAGGGCTTGTAGGCCTGTTGTAAGGCAGGTCCTCACCAGACATCACCGGCAACAACGTCGCCTATGGGCACAAACCCACCGTCGCTGGACCAGACAGGACTGTCAAAAAGTGCTCTTCTCTGACGAGTCACAGTTTTGTCTTACCAGGGGTGATGGTCGGATTCACGTTTATAGTCTAAGGAATGAGCATTACACCGAGGCCTGTACTCTGGATCGATTTGGAGGTGGAGGGTCTGTCATGGTCTGGGGCGGTGTGTCACAGCATCATCGAACTGAGCTTGTTGTCAATGCAGGCAATCTCAACGCTGTGCGTTACAGGGAAGACATCCTCTTCCCTCATGGTACCCTTCTTGCAGGCTCATCCTGACATGACCCTCCAGCATGACAATGCCACCAGCCATACTGCTCGTTCTGTGCATGATTTCCTGCAAGACAGGAATGTCAGTGTTCTGCCATGGCCAGCGAAGAGCCCTGATCTCAATCCCATTGAGCACGTTAGATTGAAGGGTGAGGGCTAAGGCCATTCCCCCCAGAAATGTCCAGGAACTTGAAGGTGCCTTGGTGGAAGAGTTGGGTAACATCTCACAGCAAGAACTGGCAAATCTGGTGCAGTCCATGAGGGTGAGATGCACTGCAGTACTTAATGCAGCTGGTGGCCACATCAGCTACTGACTGTCCCTTTTGATTTTGACCCCGCCCCCCCTTTGTTCAGGGACACATTATTCCATTTCTGTTAGTCACATGTCTGTGGAACTTGTTCAGTTTGTCTCAGTTGTTGAATCTCATGTTCATACAAATATTTACACGTTAAGTTTGCTGAAAATAAACAAGTTTATGTGCTCTACAAATGCTTTGTCTTTCCTTTTGGATGCAGAGAGGGAATTCTGATTCATTAAAACAACCTGATCTCCTAAGTCCACGTCTATAGTCTCCACACAATCAACCACACACAACGCAGAGCTACAGCGGTGCTGCACCGGTTACACCAGCTAAATCAGCTGCAGGTCCCAGTGGTCTGGCTGGTTATTTCCTGTTTTATTCCATCCCAACCCTCGGTCAGGCTTCTATTCTATACACTTTGGGTGAGAGGCCATGGGGTAGAGCTGGACCTGCCCCTAACCCTGGTCCGCTTTCCTTCTCTGTTGGTCTGTTGTTATGCCATCTGCATTAGTGATGGGACGTTCGCGAACGAACAGCTCTTTTGAACAGATTTTTTTTGGCGAATGTCGGGAACCGAATCGCGTCGGAGAAAGAGCCATTCATTTGGCTACCTGATTTGCATACTGCTGCTTGAGATCAAACTGTTTTTCTGCAGATAAATGACAAAATAATTATCTGGAGGGGGAATCCTCACTTCAGAAACAATTCAGTCGGGAGAGCGCATTAATCTGGTCCACGCTGATTTGTTGCGTGCATAAAAAAACATGTTTTTTGCAGGGCATCTAATATGGCCAGGTAAACATTAATATAGCCAGGTAAACATTAATATGGCCAGGTAAACATTAATATAGCCAGGTAAACATTAATATGGCCAGGTAAACATTAATATAGCCAGGTAAACATTAATATGGCCAGGTAAACATTAATATAGCCAGGTAAACATTAATATAGCCAGGTAAACATTAATATGGCCAGGTAAACATTAATATAGCCAGGTAAACATTAATATAGCCATGTAAACATTTGAACTTGCATTACATTGGAAATTTGCCATTTTTTCATGGTTCAAGGTCAATTTTTAAGCATTTTGAACCAGCCGGCTCAGCGAAAAGACTCGGAATGCCCATCACTAATCTGCAATGGAGCGCTGGGTGCTGTTGAAAGGCTGTGTGAGATTCCGTGAGTTTCCCTGCAGTTTGTGGGCTCGTTCGATGTGACCAATTTGCAGTGGGTAATGCTGCACATTAGATTCAACTGCACTGTGGCTGCTTGGAAAATGAGCAGTGTAGTTTGGGATAATTTGTTAGGTATTGTGAATAAGAACGTAACAGCATAAGAATAATCTGACCCCTGGAAAGCTAAAGGTGTGGCTTGTTGCAGTGTGATTGCATACGACTGCATATTGTGCGTTGGCACAGCATTTTTACATCCTGGTCACAAAAAGACACAGACAGTAGTACTTTTTTTTTTTTTTTTTTTACTAAAAGAATAAATTTTATTTCAGCACTGTAAGTCGTTTCTCAACCGTACAAACACGACCGCCATCTTTACATCATCAAGCCTCTCCTCCTGTTCCAGTCCTCCTTTGTGACATCACTTCCTCCCCAGCCAGACGAATATAAAAGGGCTCTGCTCTCCACAACATTCTGGTGCTTCCATTTAGCTAACGATGACAAATTATACCAATCATAATTAGAACAGCAATAATAGTAGTGATGAAGATGAACCCTTTACTGCACTGTTGTTGTTTTGAGGGGAGGGGGGGGGGGGGCTTACAGTACATTACATAGTTGACATTACTGCTGGTTTACAGTTTATGTATTACATGTTACAGTTGCTTCAGAAGGCGTTGGTACAGATACTCACAGACTGACACCAGTAAGATGTCATATCATCATCATGTGACCTGAACTGACCGCTCACACCTTCTCCTCCCTAGCTACATCCCAAATAGCATCCGATTCCCTTCCTAGTACACTACTCATGACCAGGACCATAGGGTCTCAGAAATTAAACATGACAGAAACCTCCCTGCACCACAAGGTCAAAAGTGGTGCACTATTATCAGGAATCGAGTGAAATATGGAATGCAATCAACTGTCTTTATTACCTGTAAGCCTATCTAGTCTGGACCACTCAGGCAGTGTAGCCATACATGTACTGAAACCTTATAATACAGTCCTACAGTAACCAATAAGGCTCTGTTCTACTCATCACAAAACTCCACTCTATAGGGGTATACCAATCACACGTGTTGTGATGTCATCATAGAATCGCTCTCATGATAGGCCATTATTTTTTCTGGGGACTTCCAACTCTGTGCCAAGTTCAGCTTCACTTGAGTCGACCATGAAATCTTTATAAGGGATGTTAATATTACGAGAATATACGAACGCAGTGCAGAAACGATGATCATTTAAAAAGCTTTAGACGGGCGATATTTAACTGACATAGTAATAACAACGACAAGGTGATCTTTAAAATGATTTATGGCATATCAAATACCAAGAAGGATCATCGTAAATGGTTCCAATATAAATCTCTATGTTTGGCTAAAGCCTCTCAGAACTAACAGTTGCTTTGATAGAAGGGTTAGAACACATTAATAAAAAGATTAAGAAAAAAAAGTTTGAAGCACAATTGAATAAAACAGATTTTTTTTGTTGCAGACTCTGGCTAGTTTACAAAGAGAAACTGATAATCAATAATAACATAGCCTCTACTGTTAGTGTGGGTGGTTAGGGGCGGGGTCAGAAAACAGCCAATAGAAACGGTCCTAGAGGAAACAGATAAGGGCTGATCAAGAGACACAAGGACTGATACAGTGATACCCCATTCCATCTCTCTATCAGACTGTGTGTTGGTGTACCAGACAGACTGTGTGTTGGTGTACCAGAGACTGTTGGTGAAAGGGTGTAAAAGCGAGGGGGGGTGAAGACAGGTAGGGTTGAAGAGCGAGGGGGGGGGGTTGAAGAGCGAGGGGGGGGGGGGGTGAAGAGAGGTAGGGTTGAAGAGCGAGGGGGGGGGTGAAGAGGTGGGGTTGAAGAGCGAGGGGGGGGTTGAAGAGCGGTAGGGTTGAAGAGCGAGGGGGGGTGAAGAGAGGTAGGGTTGAAGAGCGAGGGGGGGTGAAGAGAGATAGGGGTTGAAGAGCGGGGGTGAAGAGAGGTAGGGTTGAAGAGCGAGGGGGGGGTGAAGAGAGGTAGGGTTGAAGAGCGAGGGGGGGTGAAGAGGGGTAGGGTTGAAGAGCAGGGGGGTGAAGAGAGGTGGGGTTGAAGAGCGAGGGGGGGGGTGAAGAGAGGTAGGGTTGAAGAGCGAGGAGGGGTGAAGAGAGGTAGGGTTGAAGAGCGAGGGGGGGTGAAGAGAGGTAGGGTTGAAGAGCGAGGGGGGGTGAAGAGAGGTAGGGTTGAAGAGCGAGGGGGGGTGAAGAGGGGTAGGGTTGAAGAGCAGGGGGGGTGAAGAGAGGTAGGGTTGAAGAGCGAGGGGGGGGTGAAGAGAGGTAGGGTTGAAGAGCGAGGGGGGGGTGAAGAGAGGTAGGGTTGAAGAGCGAGGGGGGGTGAAGAGCGAGGGGGGGTGAAGAGAGAGGGGGGTTGAAGGGCGGGGGGGTGAAGAGAGGTGGGGTTGAAGAGCGAGGGGGGGTGAAGAGAGAGGGGGGGTGAAGAGAGGTAGGGTTGAAGAGCGAGGGGGGGTGAAGAGCGAGGGGGGGTTGAAGGGCGGGGGGGTGAAGAGAGGTAGGGTTGAAGAGCGAGGGGGGGTGAAGAGAGAGGGGGGGGTGAAGAGAGAGGGGGGGTGAAGAGAGGTAGGGTTGAAGAGAGAGGGGGGGTGAAGAGAGGTAGGGTTGAAGAGCGAGGGGGGTGAAGAGAGAGGGGGGGTGAAGAGAGAGGGGGTGAAGAGAGGTAGGGTTGAAGAGCGAGGGGGGGTGAAGAGAGAGGGGATGTTGGTATATAGAGGAATATTAAAATATGCAATAAAATCACTGATCAATAAAATCTAATACAACTAAATCAGACACGGATAACAATGGGAGAGTTATGTTGTTGTTGACTTTATCCATACTAGCTAGTGTCTAACTCAGGGTGTGACATCAATGTGTGTGTGTGCGTGCGTGCGTGCAAGCGAGTATTCTTACGAGTGAGTCAAGAGGGCTGTGTGTGTCAGACTGCAGCTCGGCACAACAGTAGGTGTTACCAAGTCTCTCTGCTTCACCCACAGACAGTAACTGACGGGGAACAGCAACATTACATCACTTCAGCACAAACACAGAGAGGGCTGGTAACAACTACTGTGTGCGTGAGTAAGTATTCTTACGAGTGAGTCGACAGGAACGTAATCTTGCCAGCTAGCGGAGTGACATAAGTAGGCCCACTCCTCCTCCTGGCTGAACAGAAATACTCATGACCTGCAGTGTCCCATTATCTTAATGTGCTACAGTAATGTCATGAGAAAAAGGGCAAAGCATTATTCATGGGTTGCAAGTTGTGTCACAATATTGTTTAGAACGTTCGTTTTGAACTGAGGCACGACTGAGCGTTCTACTGATGAAGATTTCATCAAAAGTGCATTACAGTGGCTTGGAAATACAATGACATTCAAAAGGAAATAATAAATAACCTTTTGATGACGCCAGATTGACTTTAGATACAGTATAACATTAGTTAGCTAGCTAAGATTGAGGTGAGGCCACCAGATTGACTTTAGATATAATATAACATTAGCTAGCTAGCTAAGATTGAGGTGAGGCCACCAGATTGACTTTAGATACAGTATAACATTAGCTAGCTAGCTAAGATTGAGGTGAGGCCACCAGATTGACTTTAGATATAATATAACATTAGCTAGCTAGCTAAAATTGAGGTGATGCCACCAGATTTACTTTAAATGCAGTGTAACATTAGCTAGAAAGCTAGCTAAAATAGAGGTGAGGCCATTTTTTAAAATTGGGTTTTAGACAAAGTTTGCTAGCTATTGACAACATCGTAATCAAAGTAAATTTGACGGCATGATAACGCTGGCAAAATTGTTTCCTACTAAATACTTGACTACTTTAGCAATGTTATTGTATTTCCAAAAATTACTTTTTTTAATGGCAACTTTAGGGCACCACTATGGCGCCACAGATAGAGGCCTGCTTGAGAACGTTCACAACAATGGCATGATGCGACCGAGTGACGGAGGTGCAACCTATGAATATGTACTGTATCTACATATATATATGTATGAATGGTAGTCGTCTAGTCATGCTGGGTATTATATGACCAGTGGGGCTCTTCTCTAGCCAGTCTAGGGGTTCAAATCTGTCTGCTCGATAGCCCTGAGACGACTGGATTAAATGACTGTTGTTGTTCCCAATACTTCATGTGGGGTTAATCTCCAAAATCTCGTTTTACAACAACCATCAGAAGGCAGAGATGATTTGCTTGTAAGCAGTTCCACAACCCTTTGCACACCATGGAGTCTCAAGCCACAGCTTTCTAAAATCATTTTGGTTGAAGTGTATTTAGATGCTTTGTTTGCTTTTTGCAACTTTGGGCTTTGTGGGGCTATGGAGATGCTACTAAGGTAGTTGGGGCTGGAATTGGACTATTTAGCAGACAGAACGTCGCCCTTTATGTTTGTGTTTTACCTACAGTCCTGAAGAGCTTCGTCCAATACTGTTACTACTGTCCTACAACTATAGTAGCAGCACTCCTAACAATGCTCTGTATGCTTCAGCTGTAGTCATGTCAATAACCAGCTATCAGTAAAACCCTAGCTTTCATTTGGTACTTGTTTGTTCACAAGTTAACGGGCCGTTTGTTGTGTCTCGGTGTAATGGATCTTAACGGTGGACTCAATGATTTAAATATCAACAATGGCTGTGTACCCTATGAGAATAAGTCTGAAGATCAGCAGCAGAGGCAGTCTTGTGGAATCCTTAGGTTCTTCACAGGAGCGAAGAGGATCAGTCAGAATGTAGGGAATAGGGTGCCATTTAATCTGGTCAGGGTTTCCTTCAGTTAAACAGTTAAGATTTTAGACCAGCGTTTCCCCAACTCAGTCAACCCCCCTCCCGGTGCACCTTTTGGTTTTGACCCTAGCATTACACAGCCAATTCAAAAACCAACTCGTCGTCAAGCTTTGATTATTTGAATCAGCTGTGTAGTGCTAGGGGGAAAAAACCATGGCGTCCCCATGTCCGAGTTTGGGAAACATTGTCTTAGGCCTACCATCAGATAGATACAGCATCAAGTCATTGACATGGTCTCCTTCTGTTGCCTTGCCAGGGATTCATATTGGGTGCCTCCCAAATGGTACCCCATTCCCTATATAGTGCACTACTTCTGACCAAAGCCCTATGGGCCCTAAACAGGAGTAGTGCAGTAGAAGGACTAGGAGTCCTTTGGGCAGCATCCATGTCCCTACGCTGGTTTAGTTGAGTTGATTAAGTCCATGTTATTTCTACAGATGTCCAGGAGACAGACAGATCAATCCTACTGCTCTGCTCTGTCATTAAAACAAGTCAATACTCTGATTCCTCTCTGCTCTGTCATCTACTAACATTAAAACAAGTCAATACTCTGATTCCTCTCAGAGCACACCTATTAAGGGAATACTTATTTTTGTCCTCTATCATAATTATAAAACTATTTAGGATCTTTAGATTTGGGGCAGAACATTCAAGTGTTCCCACCCCAAACCCCTGCTGATTGTCTAGGTAGTTTGGGGGAAGTGCTTCCTGTTGGTTAAAGAGCTTAGAACGCTGTGCTATCGCCGTGGTGACTGGTAATCACCAGGCGGGGTTGGGGAGGCGGTGCTACCAGGCCTGTCCCGATTGGCCAGCCAGGTGACAGGGCTGGTGTGGGTCTATGCTTTGGGACTTCATCGGGTCTTGTCTATAACGGCAACCTACCCCCATAATGCACTGCTTCTGATGAACAGGAGTAGTAGTGCACCATGTAGGAAATAGGGTGCCAATTTAGACGCGGTGCCAGTCAGAGGGGCAGCAATCTGACCTCTAACACCTGATGTGGCACCATGTTTGTCCTGACTGTGTTTTAACCTGCAAGGGGATCCAGTGGGACTCTTCTGAAGACCACTCTGCTCACATTTAAACAGCTATTGTTAACAGGGGTATATTAACGTACAAAAGAAGTCTCTAAAGGTGTCTAATGTCTAAAGTTAGAGGTAAAAGAAATGTCCTAGGTCACAGGGGAACCCTCTCAGACAGACTGTCAATTCATTAATAATCACAACGAATGCAACATTAGTAAGTGCTCCCCATTGGGATATACAATAAGAGCATAGGGGATAATGCAGTAATATAATATAGGGGTAAGAGCTTCCATACGTTGGAGCATCAGGTTAAGGTGCGTACATACATCTGCGGTCAGGGGGTCTCAACACGGCTGGGCTAGGCTAAATTAGCATGCTAGCATATTAACGTAAGTGCTAATGTTATTCAAGGGTCTGGCCTACGTTAGCATGCTAACGCATTAGCGGTGCAAATGCTACTGAAGGGGCTAAGCTATGCTAACACACCGACGCTCAGGGTAATATTTTATATTTAAATGTAACCTTTATTTAACTAGGCAAGTCAGTTAAGAACAAATTCTTATTTACAATGACGGCCTACTGGGGAACAGTGGGTTAACTGCCTTGTTCAGGGGCAGAACGACAGATGTTTACCTTGTCAGCTCTGGGATTTGATCCAGTAACCTTTCGGTGACTGGCCCAACGCTCTAACCACTAGGCTACTTGCCGCCCTAGGTAGTGTTGTGATTAGCAACACAACGCAGCGTAGCTAATACAGATGGGTCTGGCGGGGAGGTTAGAGGCGCGGTTGATGCTAATAGATCATTATCGGTGGTGTATTGGGGGATTTAGCAAACGCCCATGTCTTCCTCCTTTCTCTATTCCTCTCTGACCTCACATGGAACACCGCTTGCCATGAGGTCCCTATGGCAACAGTTTACATCTGTGGTCAGGGGGTCTCAACACGGCTGGGTTGGGCAACTATACCTTTACACACCTCTAATGGCTACCAAACCGAGGAACTAACAGACTGGCCAACAGTGTGTGTTTAGTGTCAACGTTACTGTGTGTGTAAACCCACTATTACTACTACTAAACACTGTAGTTCAAGTCTAACTGTGCGGACCGCGGTAGGGGAGTGTAGATCACATCATCCCATTTCAATTCACAATCAATTTTAACACTAGGGAGGGATCATTACAACATGAGACAGTGTGCTGGGGCTACAACAGCCATGGGGGCAGGGCTTTATGGGGCAGGGCTTAGACAAAATGGACTCATGGAGAAAAACCTCTCATCGTTAAAATAAAACATGACAAAATCAAGGGGTTGGGCTTACTGCTCTGCCGAACCAATCACACAAAGAAGCAGAGAGAGGGGGGGAAAGGCTAGCGGAACACCTCAATCAAATCCACTGATTGAGCAGAGCACCTCCCCCTCTCTGACTTCCTGGTTGGTGTGTTGGTGGGCGAGGCTAACAGACAGGGGAAGGCAGTGGAACACAGACGGCACTTTCAGAACACCCTGGTGCATTCTGGGAAAGCCTAGTCAATTCTCCTTCGTTACATTCCGTCTGAAGGACAGCTGTCAAGGCAACAAGGGGCCTCCTCTGATTGGTTGTCTTTGCTGGCTAAGGCACACGGGTTTGGCTGGGCCAGTGGGGGAAGATCCAAAGGCTGGCCAATAGCGGAGGCTGCAGGGCTGCCGTTCAGCTTCTGGGCCACACCCCCAGAGTTAAGACCCTCACCCTCAGAGGACTTGGGGGGACTGGTGGAGGGGGGAGGGGGTGAGGTCTGGAGGGAAGGAGAGAAAGAGTTAATGCTTTTTTAAAACTACATCTAACGGTCTCTTTACATTTAGTGTGACAACACACCGCTTATTCTATGGCTTGACCTTATTCTGATGTCAAACCTTTATTCTGTTGGCAGTCACCTTTTTACCTCCTCGCCCTCCTTTCACTGGGATGTCCTTACCCCTTCTGGAGAGACGGGGGAGAGAGCGATTAGTAAAAAGTCATATTAGACACAAGTAAGTATGGAGTATTAATTTAGAGCGCAGCAGCAGTGTCTTACCCTCTCCCAGCCCCGACTGACACCACCTGCATGTTGAATCCCCCTCTGCCACGCAGTGGTTTGTTCCCGGCCCACTGCCCCACCACCATTCCGGCTATCTCCAACTTCCCTCCCTGGGGGGGGATCGACTGCAGACCTGCTCATTAAAAGACAGATAAAAGTGTGCTTGTTATCTGTTAGAAAAGTGCAGATAGAACATCAAACTTCCTGGTGCACGAACAGCGTCTCGGATGCAGCACCAACGCCTCGACGCCTCGGATCCAGCACCAACGCCTCGACGTCTCTGATGCAGCACCGGCGCCTCGGATCCAGCACCGGCGCCTCGGATCCAGCACCGGCGCCTCGGATCCAGCACCGGCGCCTCGGATCCAGCACCGGCGCCTCGGATCCAGCTCCGCGCCCCGGATCCAGCTCCGCGCCCCGGATCCAGCACCGACGCCCCGGATCCAGCACCGACGCCCCGGTTCCAGCACCGACGCCTCGGATCCAGCACCGGCGCCTCGGTTCCAGCACCGGCGCCTCGGATCCAGCACCGACGCCTCGGTTCCAGCACCGGCGCCTCGGATCCAGCACCGACGCCTCGGATCCAGCACCGACGCCTCGGATCCAGCACCGACGCCTCGGATCCAGCACCGGCGCCTCGGATCCAGCACCGGCGCCTCGGATCCAGCTCCGGCGCCCCGGATCCAGCACCGACGCCTCGGATCCAGCACCGACGCCTCGGTTCCAGCACCGGCGCCTCGGATCCAGCACCGACGCCTCGGATCCAGCACCGACGCCTCGGATCCAGCACCGACGCCTCGGTTCCAGCACCGACGCCTCGGTTCCAGCTCCGACGCCCAGGATCCAGCACCGGCGCCCCGGATCCAGCTCCGACGCCCAGGATCCAGCTCCGACGCCCAGGATCCAGCTCCGACGCCCAGGATCCAGCTCCGACGCCCAGGATCCAGCTCCGACGCCCAGGATCCAGCTCCGACGCCCAGGATCCAGCTCCGACGCCCAGGATCCAGCTCCGACGCCCAGGATCCAGCTCCGACGCCCAGATCCAGCTCCGACGCCCAGGATCCAGCTCCGACGCCCAGGATCCAGCTCCGACGCCCAGGATCCAGCTCCGACGCCCAGGATCCAGCACCGACGCCTAGGCGTCTCGGTTCCAACACCGGCACCTAGGCGTCTCGGATCCAAACACCGGCGCCTCGGATCCAACCCCCGGCGCCTAGGCGTCTCGGTTCCAACACCGGCACCTAGGCGTCTCGGATCCAACACCAACGCCTCAGCGTCTTGGATCCAACACCAATGCCCCGGATCCAGCACCGACGCCCCGGATCCAGCACCGACGCCCAGGATCCAGCACCGACGCCTAGGCGTCTCGGTTCCAACACCGGCACCTAGGCATCTCGGATCCAAACACCGGCGCCTCGGATCCAACCCCCGGCGCCCCGGATCCAACCCCCGGCGCCCCGGATCCAACCCCCGGCGCCCCGGATCCAACCCCCGGCGCCCCGGATCCAACCCCCGGCGCCCCGGATCCAACCCCCGGCGCCCCGGATCCAACCCCCGGCGCCCCGGATCCAACCCCCGGCGCCCCGGATCCAACCCCCGGCGCCCCGGATCCAACCCCCGGCGCCCCGGATCCAGCACCGGCGCCCCGGATCCAGCACCGACGCCTAGGCGTCTCGGATCCAACACCAACGCCTCAGCGTCTTGGATCCAACACCAATGCCTCGGATCCAACACCAACGGATAGGCGTCTCAGGTTCCAACACCAACGTTTTGGATCCAACACCAACGCCTAGGCGTCTCGGATCCAGCACCGACGCCCCGGATCCAGCACCGACGCCCCGGATCCAGCACCGACGCCCCGGATCCAGCACCGGCGCCCCGGATCCAGCACCGGCAACTTAATCCAACGCCTCAGCGTCTTGGATCCAACACCAACGCCTCAGCGTCTTGGATCCAACACCAACTATTGGATATGTGTGTGCACTTGTGAACGTGTGTGTGTGTGTGTGTGAGATGCTCACCTGGGAAGGCTCTGGGTCTATGCTGGGCTGGGTGTGAGTGGTGATGAGGGTGAGGATGTTGTGGGTGGTGGTGTGGCATGTTGCCCATCGGTCGGGGAGGGTAGAGGGGAGGCAGAGGGTAGAAGGGGGGAGGGGGCAGGAAGGAAGGAGGGGGGAGAGGAGGAGGAGGGGGAGGAGGACGAGAGAAGTTGATGCCTTCTAGGATGGCCTGACGCATCTTCTCCACACGAGACACCAGCTCCTCCTGTTGGACAGAAAAAATGATATATACTTATAAATCCCAGAAGTCGAGTTAGCCTTTTACATGGGTCACAGAAAGTAATTTGTCTCATGGGGGACAATGGCCATCCAACCCCCCCCCCCCGACCGACCTGTCCTTCACACATGTCGAGCAGAGCCTGGCGGTCTCGAGCGGCACGGGCCAGTTTGGTCTGGAAGAGTTTCCCGTCGAAGAAGCCCCAGGGGCAGCAGTGTTCCCATGGTAACGGCTGACCACACACATCGTTGACCAACAGAGCCGTGTCCACGCCCGCCATGAAGAGAGACGCCAGCTGCACTCCCCGACCATCTACCTTCTCCACCTACAGACACACATTAAATAATGTGTCCAATCAAAAACGCATCTTTTGACCAATGGGTAAATGTTAACTGTGCAGATAATCCTCTAAGAAAACCAATGTTCCAAACCTCATGTCGCTATCATAATCCATTCCAAAGTTATTGGAGTTATTACCCGAGTAGGATGGTCAGAATTAGGGTGACTAAATCAATGGAGGCCAGAGAAAAAATACAAAGGATTTCCCCCCCCAGAAAAACGCATGACGTCAGCTAGGCTGGATGCTGTGAAGAATGTGACCTCACAGGGCCTGCTGGATCTAAAGGATCAGCCATCAGAGTCTAACCAGGGACACACCCATCAGACAGTGTAACCAGGGACACACCCTAAAGGACCAGCCATCAGACAGTGTAACCAGGGACACACACCCATCAGACAGTCTAACCAGGGAAACACCCTAAAGGATCAGCCATCAGACAGTCTAACCAGGGAAACACCCTAAAGGACCAGCCATCAGACAGTCTAACCAGGGACACACCCATCAGACAGTCTAACCAGGGACACACCCATCAGACAGTCTAACCAGGGAAACACCCTAAAGGATCAGCCATCAGACAGTCTAACCAGGGAAAGACCCTAAAGGACCAGCCATCAGACAGTCTAACCAGGGAAAGACCCTAAAGGACCAGCCATCAGACAGTCTAACCAGGGACACACCCATCAGACAGTGTAACCAGGGACACACCCTAAAGGACCAGCCATCAGACAGTCTAACCAGGGAAACACCCTAAAGGACCAGCCATCAGACAGTCTAACCAGGGAAACACCCATCAGACAGTGTAACCAGGGACACACACCCATCAGACAGTGTAACCAGGGACACACCCTAAAGGACCAGCCATCAGACAGTGTAACCAGGGACACACCCTAAAGTACCAGCCATCAGACAGTGTAACCAGGGACACACCCTAAAGGATCAGCCATCAGACAGTGTAACCAGGGAAACACCCTAAAGGATCAGCCATCAGACAGTCTAACCAGGGACACACCCATCAGACAGTCTAACCAGGGACACACCCATCAGACAGTGTAACCAGGGACACACACCCATCAGACAGTGTAACCAGGGACACACACCCATCAGACAGTCTAACCAGGGACACACCCTACAGGGACCACCAAAACTCAGGACAAAGGAGAACGCACGGACCCCTCAACTCAGGACAAAGGAGAACGCACAAACCCCTCAACTCAGGACAAAGGAGAACGTACGGACCCCTCAACTCAGGACCAAGGAGAAAGCACGGACCCCTCAACTCAGGACCAAGGAGAATGTACGGACCCCTCAACTCAGGACCAAGGAGAACGTACGGACCCCTCAACTCAGGACCAAGGAGAACGTACGGACCCCTCAACTCAGGACAAAGGAGAACGTACGGACCCCTCAACTCAGGACAAAGGAGAACGTACGGACCCCTCAACTCAGTACAAAGGAGAACGTACGGACCCCTCAACTCAGGACCAAGGAGAACGTACGGACCCCTCAACTCAGGACCAAGGAGAACGCACGGACCCCTCAACTCAGGACAAAGGAGAACGCACAAAACCCTCAACTCAGGACAAAGGAGAACGTAAGGACCCCTCAACTCAGGACAAAGGAGAACGTACGGACCCCTCAACTCAGGACAAAGGAGAACGTACGGACCCCTCAACTCAGGACCAAGGAGAACGCACGGACCCCTCAACTCAGGACAAAGGAGAACGCACAAAACCCTCAACTCAGGACAAAGGAGAACGTAAGGACCCCTCAACTCAGGACCAAGGAGAAAGCACGGACCCCTCAACTCAGGACCAAGGAGAATGTACGGACCCCTCAACTCAGGACCAAGGAGAACGTACGGACCCCTCAACTCAGGACCAAGGAGAACGCACAGACCCCTCAACTCAGGACAAAGGAGAACGCACGGACCCCTCAACTCAGGACAAAGGAGAACGCACAGACCCCTCAACTCAGGACAAAGGAGAACGCACAGACCCCTCAACTCAGGACAAAGGAGAACGTACGGACCCCTCAACTCAGGACAAAGGAGAACACACAGACCCCTCAACTCAGGACAAAGGAGAACACACAGACCCCTCAACTCAGGACAAAGGAGAACGCACAAACCCCTCAACTCAGGACAAAGGAGAACGCACAGACCCCTCAACTCAGGACAAAGGAGAACGCACAGACCCCTCAACTCAGGACAAAGGAGAACGTACGGACCCCTCAACTCAGGACAAAGGAGAACGTACGGACCCCTCAACTCAGGACAAAGGGGAACGCACAAACCCCTCAACTCAGGACAAAGGAGAACTTACGGACCCCTCAACTCAGTACAAAGGAGAACGTACGGACCCCTCAACTCAGGACCAAGGAGAACGTACGGACCCCTCAACTCAGGACAAAGGAGAACGTACGGACCCCTCAACTCAGGACAAAGGAGAACGTACGGACCCCTCAACTCAGGACCAAGGAGAACGTACGGACCCCTCAACTCAGGACCAAGGAGAACGTACGGACCCCTCAACTCAGGACAAAGGAGAACGTACGGACCCCTCAACTCAGGACAAAGGAGAACGTACGGACCCCTCAACTCAGGACAAAGGAGAACACACAAGATATTTTTATTTTGTTCACACAAGTTTTAGAATTAGGTTTTTTCTTTATTTTTACTATTCTCTAGAATAATAGTGAAGATATCACAACTATGAAATTACACATGGAATCATGTAGTAACCAAATAAAGTGTTAAACAAATCAAAATGTATTTTATATTTGAGATTCTTCAAGTAGCCACCGTTTGCCTTGATAGCTTTGCACACTCTTGGCATTCTCTCAACCAGCTTCACGAGGTAGTCACCTGGAATGCATTTCAATTAACAGGTATTTGGTATTTGTATTAATTATGGATCCCCATTAGTTCCTGCCAAGGCGGCAGCTATTCTTCCTGTGTTTTATTATGGATCACCATTAGTTCCGGCCAAGGCAGCAGCTACTCTTCCTGGGTATATTATGGATCCTCATTAGTTCCTGCCAAGGCAGCAGCTACTCTTTCTGGGTTTATTATGGATCCTCATTAGTTCCTGCCAAGGCAGCAGCTACTCTTCCTGGGGTTTATTATGGATCACCATTAGTTCCGGCCAAGGCAGCAGCTACTCTTCCTGGGGTTTATTATGGACCCCCATGAGTTCCTGCCAAGGCAGTAGCTACTCTTCCTGGGGTTTATTATGGATCCTCATTAGTTCCTGCCAAGGTAGCAGCCACTCTTCTTGGGGTCCTGTAAAGGCAGTTATATCATTTTAAAAACATTAGATTCATTACAGATTTCACAACACACTGTGTGCCCTCAGGCCCATACCCCATCACTACCACATATCTACAACTCAAAATCCATGTGTACGTTTGTGTATAGTGCGTATGTTATCATGTGTCTATCCATGTGTCTGTGCCTATGTTCGTGTTGCTTCAGTCCCCGCTGTTCCTTGTTGCTTCAGTCCCCGCTGTTCCTTGTTGCTTCACAGTCCCCGCTGTTCCATAAGGTGTATTTTTACCAGTTTTTTTAAATCTGATTCTCCTGCTGCATCAGTTACCTGATGTGGAATAGAGTTCCATGTAGTCATGTCTCTATGTAGTACTGTGGAATAGAGTTCCATGTAGTCATGGCTCTATGTAGTACTGTGGAATAGAGTTCCATGTAGTCATGTCTCTATGTAGTACTGTGGAATAGAGTTCCATGTAGTCATGGCTCTATGTAGTACTGTGCACCTCCCATAGTCTGTTCTGGACTTGGGGACTGTGAAGAGACCTCTGGTGACATGTCTTGTGGGGTATGTATGGGTGTCTGAGCTGTGTATTAGTAGTTTAAACAGACCTCTGGTGGCATGTCTGGTGGGGTTTGTATGGGTGCCTTGTTGATAGTGTTGTTAAGAAGGTAGAAACTAAGGCCTGTAGGACCTGCCTTGTTGATAGTGTTGCTAAGAAGGTAGAAACTAGGGCCTGAAGGACCTGCCTTGTTGATAGTGTTGTTAAGAAGGTAGAAACTAGGGCCTGTAGGACCTGCCTTGTTGATAGTGTTGTTAAGGTAGAAACTAGGGCCTGTAGGACCTGCCTTGTTAAGAAGGTAGAAACTAAGGCCTGTAGGACCTGCCTTGTTGATAGTGTTGTTAAGAAGGTAGAAACTAGGGCCTGTAGGACCTGCCTTGTTGATAGTGTTGTTAAGGTAGAAACTAGGGCCTGTAGGACCTGCCTTGTTGATAGTGTTGTTAAGAAGGTAGAAACTAGGGCCTGTAGGACCTGCCTTGTTGATAGTGTTGTTAAGAAGGTAGAAACTAGGGCCTGTAGGACCTGCCTTGTTGATAGTGCTGTTAAGAAGGTAGAAACTAGGGCCTGTAGGACCTGCCTTGTTGATAGTGTTGTTAAGAAGGTAGAAACTAGGGCCTGTAGGACCTGCCTTGTTGATAGTGTTGTTAAGAATGTAGAAACTAGGGCCTGTAGGACCTGCCTTGTTGATAGTGTTGTTAAGAAGGTAGAAACTAGGGCCTGTAGGACCTGTCTTGTTAATAGTGCTGTTAAGAAGGCAGAGCAGCACTTTATTATAGACAGACTTCTCCCCATCTTAGCTACTGTTGTATCAATATGTTTTGACCATGACAGTTTACAATCCAGGGTTACTCCAAGCAGTTTATTCACCTCAACATGCTCAATTTCCACATTATTCATTACAAGATTCAGTTGAGGTTCAGAGTTTAGTGAATGATTTGTCCCAAATACAATGCTTTTAGTTTTGAAAATATTTTTGGTGTGCCTTCTTAAAAGTTCATTAGTGGAATTTAATTCCTTCTTAAAGTGTTTCAGCCAATCAGCTGTGTTGTGACAAGGTAGGGGTGGTATACAGAAGATAGCCCTATTTGATAAAATACCAAGTCCATATTATGGCAAGAACAGCTCAAATAAGCAAAGAGAAATGACAGTCCATCATTACTTTAAGACATGAAGGTCAGACAAGACGGAAAACTTCAACAACTTTGAAAGTTTCTTCAAGTGCAGCCGCAAAAAACCATCAAGCACTATGATGAAACTGGCTCTCATGAGGACCACTTCACGGTTCCAACAGTGAAGCGGAGGTGATGGTTTGGTTCCAACAGTGAAGCGGAGGTGATGGTTTGGTTCCAACCGTGAAGCGGAGGAGATGGTTTGGTTCCAACCGTGAAGCAGAGGTGATGGTGTGGTTCCAACCGTGAAGTGGAGGTGATGGTGTGGTTCCAACCGTGAAGTGGAGGTGATGGTGTGGTTCCAACCGTGAAGTGGAGGCGATGGTTTGGTTCCAACCGTGAAGCAGAGGTGATGGTGTGGTTCCAACCGTGAAGTGGAGGTGATGGTTTGGTTCCAACCGTGAAGCAGAGGTGATGGTTTGGTTCCAACCGTGAAGCGGAGGTGATGGTTTGGTTCCAACCGTGAAGCAGAGGTGATGGTTTGGTTCCAACTGTGAAGCGGAGGTGATGGTGTGGTTCCAACCGTGAAGTGGAGGTGATGGTTTGGTTCCAACCGTGAAGTGGAGGTGATGGTTTGGTTCCAACCGTGAAGCAGAGGCGATGGTTTGGTTCCAACCATGAAGCGGAGGTGATGGTTTGGTTCCAACCGTGAAGTGGAGGTGATGGTTTGGTTCCAACCGTGAAGCGGAGGTGATGGTTTGGTTCCAACCGTGAAGCGGAGGTGATGGTTTGGTTCCAACCGTGAAGCGGAGGTGATGGTTTGGTTCCAACCGTGAAGCGGAGGTGATGGTTTGGTTCCAACCGTGAAGCGGAGGTGATGGTTTGGTTCCAACCGTGAAGCGGAGGTGATGGTGTGGTTCCAACCGTGAAGCGGAGGTGATGGTTTGGTTCCAACCGTGAAGTGGAGGTGATGGTGTTGTTCCAACCGTGAAGCGGAGGTGATGGTTTGGTTCCAACCGTGAAGCGGAGGTGATGGTTTGGTTCCAACCGTGAAGCGGAGGTGATGGTTTGGTTCCAACCGTGAAGCGGAGGTGATAGTGTGGTTCCAACCGTGAAGCAGAGGTGATAGTGTGGTTCCAACCGTGAAGCGGAGGTGATGGTGTGGTTCCAACCGTGAAGCGGAGGTGATGGTTTGGTTCCAACCGTGAAGCGGAGGTGATGGTGTGGTTCCAACAGTGAAGCAGAGGTGATGGTTTGGTTCCAACCGTGAAGCGGAGGTGATGGTGTGGTTCCAACCGTGAAGCGGAGGTGATGGTTTGGTTCCAACCGTGAAGCGGAGGTGATGGCGTGGTTCCAACCGTGAAGTGGAGGTGATGGTGTGGTTCCAACCGTGAAGCGGAGGTGATGGTGTGGTTCCAACCGTGAAGCGGAGGTGATGGTTTGGTTCCAACCGTGAAGCGGAGGTGATGGTTTGGTTCCAACCGTGAAGTGGAGGTGATGGTTTGGTTCCAACCGTGAAGCGGAGGTGATGGTTTGGTTCCAACCGTGAAGCGGAGGTGATGGTTTGGTTCCAACCGTGAAGCGGAGGTGATGGTGTCGTTCCAACCGTGAAGCGGAAGTGATGGTTTGGTTCCAACCGTGAAGCGGAGGTGATGGTTTGGTTTGGGGGTGCTTTGCTGGTGATACTGTCAGTGATTTATTTAGAATTCAGGCACACTTAACCAGCATGACTACCACAGCATTCTGCAGCGATACACCATCCCATCTGGTTTACTCTTAGTGGGACTATCATTTGTTTTTCAACAGGACAATGACCCAAAACACACCTCCAGGATGTGTAAGAGCAATTTTACCAAGTGATGGAGTGCTGCATCAGATGACTTGGCCTCCACAATCACCCGACCTCAACCCAATTGAGATGGTTTGGGATGAGTCTTGGGAACTAATTCAAGACTGGTGGGAAAGCATTCCAGGTGAAGCTGGTTGAGAAAATGCCAAGAATGTGCAAAGCTGTCATCAAGGCAAAGGGTGGATACTTTGAAGAAAATATATTTTGATTTGTTTAACACTTTTTTGGTTATTATAATAATTAGTAATTTCAAATTTTAGTCACTTAGCAGATGCTCTTATATAAAGCGACTTACAGCAGCATTTAGGGTTATGTGCCACGCTCAAGGGCACATGGACAGATTTTTCATCTAGGTGGCTCAGGGATTCGAACCAGCAACCTTTTGGTTCCTGGCCCAACGCTTTTAACCGCTTGTCTACCTGCCGCAACGCTCCTCGCCACAGATATCTCCTCGTTCCCACACATATGCTCCCCTATGTACCACTTCATCAACTGTCTACCACCGACTCCTCGTCTCTCTCTTCTCCCTGCTGACCCAGCTACACCCATGTACAAGTGGGCAACTAACATCGGGTCCCTCTCTTCTAGAATGTGCAGGAAACGGTTCCTCTCCTCCTCACTCCGTGACTCAAACTATTGGGTCCAGAGGTGCAGTTGATGCTCAAAGATATGATGGGCTGTCCTTAACCTGTAGCATACTGGCACAGCTATCCCCAACAGGTCTCCAGCAATGGCTCCCTCTGGGAAGTGCTCAGGAACCAGCTGTACCTTCAAACTGGACCTGGTCCAGCAGTGTTGGCTGTGTCTAGTGTGTGTTGTACCTTCAGTTCCTGTAGCTGGTCTGGTTCGTAGAGCTGGTTAGAGACTGCCTGGGCCAGGAAGGCATCTAACTCATGTCTCTGTAGAATACGACCACCTGGCCACTGCATCATATACCTGTTAACACACACACACACACACACCTTAACACACCACACACACGTGGTACACAGACACACACACACCTCTCACACCCTTCCAGTCTCACCTGAGCACGCAGCACACACACGTGGTACACAGACACACACACCTCTCACACCCAGTCTCACCTGAGCACGCAGCACACACACGTGGTACACAGACACACACACCTCTCACACCCTTTCAGTCTCACCTGAGCACGCAGCACACACACTTGGTACACAGACACACACACCTCTCACACCCTTCCAGTCTCACCTGAGCACGCAGCACACACACGTGGTACACAGACACACACACCTCTCACACCCAGTCTCACCTGAGCACGCAGCACACACACGTGGTACACAGACACACACACCTCTCACACCCAGTCTCACCTGAGCACGCAGCACACACACTTGGTACACAGACACACACACCTCTCACACCCTTCCAGTCTCACCTGAGCATGCAGCACACACTTGGTACACAGACACACACACCTCTCACACCCTTCCAGTCTCACCTGAGCACGCAGCACACACACGTGGTACACAGACACACACACCTCTCACACCCTTCCAGTCTCACCTGAGCACGCAGCACATGAGCAGAAGGTGTTGTGGGACCTGAGCAGGGTTGAGTAAGGCAGGACAGTCAGAGCGCAGACAGGCTAGGAAAGCTCTGGTCCTCCGGGAGCGATCTTCACTGGCTCTACCAAGCCACAGCCTCCGCAGGTTAGGACAGGTCCACTCTCTGAAGCACAGCGCTGGAACCAGCTCCGGGGTCAGGGCCGACTTCGACTTCCCACTGGACCACTCCTTCACTATCACTGGAGGAACTGCAAGACGATGACAACCAGGGAGAGAAAGAGACAAGACAAATAACCAGGGAGAGAAAGAGAGAGAGTGGAAAAGACAAGCAAAACTAAATTGTTCACTTCCTTCCCTCCTTCCTTCCTTCTTTCCCTCACCTTCGAGGGGTCCTCTGTTGCGCATGGCAAGTCTCTCGAGGCGTCGGTGTGTTTCGGCTAGGCTGAAGAGGACCCCATAGCTGTACTGTCTGGCTGCTCTGAACAGCAGAGAGGCTGGAGGCAGTTCACTGTTACAATCATCTTCTATACACACCGCCATCTTTATCTCTCCCTGAGAGGGATGGAGAGAGAGAGAGAGAGGGGGAGAGAGAGAGAGGGGGAGGGATGGAGAGAGAGAGAGGGATGGAGAGAGAGGGAGAGAGGGATGGAGATGGAGAGAGAGAGAGGGACGGAGAGATGGAGAGAGAGAGAGGGACGGAGAGAGGGACAGAGAGAGGGACAGAGAGAGGGACGGAGAGAGGGACAGAGAGAGGGACAGAGAGAGGGACGGAGAGAGGGACAGAGAGAGGGACAGAGAGAGGGACAGAGAGAGGGACAGAGAGAGGGACAGAGAGAGGGACAGAGAGAGGGACAGAGAGAGGGACAGAGAGAGGGACAGAGAGAGGGACAGAGAGAGGGACAGAGAGAGGGACAGAGAGAGATGTAGAGAGGGATGTAGAGAGGGATGTAGAGAGGGATGTAGAGAGGGATGTAGAGAGGGATGTAGAGAGGGACGGAGAGAGAGGGACGGAGAGAGAGGGACGGAGAGAGAGGGACGGAGAGAGAGGGACGGACAGAGGGACGGACAGAGGGACGGAGAGAGGGACGGAGAGAGAGGGAGGGATGGAGAGAGAGGGATGGAGAGAGAGAGGGAGAGAGGGATCAGTGTTACCTTGGTCAGTATGTAGTATATCTGTGGATACATCAGTCCTCTATGTTACCTTGGTCAGTATGTGGTATATCCGTGGACACATCAGTCCTCTATGTTACCTTGGTCAGTATGTGGTATATCTGTGGATACATCAGTCCTCTGTGTCTGTTACCTTGGTCAGTATGTGGTATATCTGTGGATACATCAGTCCTCTGTTAGCTTGGTCAGTATGTGGTATATCTGTGGATACATCAGTACTCTGTGTTACCTTGGTCAGTATGTGGTATGTCTCAGCCTCCAGTATTTATGCTGCAGTAGTTTATGTGTCGGGGGGCTAGGGTCAGTTTGTTATATCTGGAGTACTTCTCCTGTCCTATTCGGTGTCCTGTGTGAATCTAAGTGTGCGTTCTCTAATTCTCTCCTTCTCTCTTTCTCTCTCTCGGAGGACCTGAGCCCTAGGACCATGCCCCAGGACTACCTGACATGATGACTCCTTGCTGTCCCCAGTCCACCTGGCTGTGCTGCTGCTCCAGTTTCAACTGTTCTGCCTTATTATTATTCGACCATGCTGATCATTTATGAACATTTGAACATCTTGGCCATGTTCTGTTATAATCTCCACCCGGCACAGCCAGAAGAGGACTGGCCACCCCACATAGCCTGGTTCCTCTCTAGGTTTCTTCCTAGGTTTTGGCCTTTCTAGGGAGTTTTTCCTAGCCACCGTGCTTCTTCACCTGCATTGCTTGCTGTTTGGGGTTTTAGGCTGGGTTTCTGTACAGCACTTTGAGATATCAGCTGATGTACGAAGGGCTATATAAAATAAATTTGATTGTATATCTGTGGATACGTCAGTCCTGTGTGTCTGTTACCTTGGTCAGTAAGTGGTATATCTGTGGATACATCAGTCCTCTGTGTCTGTTACCTTGGTCAGTAGGTGGTATATCTGTGGATACGTCAGTCCTCTGTGTCTGTTACCTTGGTCAGTATGTGTTATATCTGTGGATACATCAGTCCTCTGTGTCTGTTACCTTGGTCAGTATGTGGTATATCTGTGGATACATCAGTCCTCTGTGTCTGTTACCTTGGTCAGTATGTGGTATATCTGTGGATACGTCAGTCCTCTGTTACCTTGGTCAGTATGTGGTATATCTGTGGATACGTCAGTCCTCTGTTACCTTGGTCAGTATGTGGTATATCTGTGGATACGTCAGTCCTCTGTGTCTGTTACCTTGGTCAGTATGTGGTATATCTGTGGATACGTCAGTCCTCTGTGTCTGTTACCTTGGTCAGTATGCGGTATATCTGTGGATACATCAGTCCTCTGTTACCTTGGTCAGTATGTGTTATATCTGTGGATACATCAGTCCTCTGTGTCTGTTACCTTGGTCAGTTAGTATGTGGTATATCTGTGGATACATCAGTCCTCTGTGTCTGTTACCTTGGTCAGTATGTGGTATATCTGTGGATACGTCAGTCCTCTGTTACCTTGGTCAGTATGTGGTATATCTGTAGATACGTCAGTCCTCTGTTACCTTGGTCAGTATGTGGTATATCTGTGGATACGTCAGTCCTGTGTGTCTGTTACCTTGGTCAGTAAGTGGTATATCTGTGGATACATCAGTCCTCTGTGTCTGTTACCTTGGGCAGTATGTGGTATATCTGTGGATACGTCAGTCCACTGTGTTACCTTGGTCAGTATGTGGTATATCTGTGGATACATCAGTCCTCTGTGTCTGTTACCTTGGTCAGTATGTGGTATATCTGTGGATACGTCAGTCCTCTGTTACCTTGGTCAGTATGTGGTATATCTGTGGATACGTCAGTCCTCTGTTACCTTGGTCAGTATGTGGTATATCTGTGGATACGTCAGTCCTGTGTGTCTGTTACCTTGGTCAGTAAGTGGTATATCTGTGGATACATCAGTCCTCTGTGTCTGTTACCTTGGGCAGTATGTGGTATATCTGTGGATACGTCAGTCCACTGTGTTACCTTGGTCAGTATGTGGTATATCTGTGGATACATCAGTCCTCTGTGTCTGTTACCTTGGTCAGTATGTGGTATATCTGTGGATACGTCAGTCCTCTGTTACCTTGGTCAGTATGTGGTATATCTGTGGATACGTCAGTCCTCTGTTACCTTGGTCAGTATGTGGTATATCTCTGGATACATCAGTCCCCTGTGTCTGTTACCTTGGTCAGTATGTGGTATATCTGTGGATACGTCAGTCCTCTGTGTCTGTTACCTTGGTCATTATGTGGTATATCTGTGGATACATCAGTCCTCTGTGTCTGTTACCTTGGTCAGTATGTGGTATATCTGTGGATACATCAGTCCTCTGTGTCTGTTACCTTGGTCAGTATGTGGTATATCTCTGGATACATTAGTCCTCTGCGGTGTCTGTGTTCCGCTACTCTCAACACCTCAGCGCTGACTTGAGGCAGAGGGGGCGTGGTTATGTCCATGTGACTCCGCGTCGCCATCGACAACAGCGATGGAATGTTACCGTGGGAACCATCCCCTCCGCCCCCTCGACAGGACGGATCGTCCCACCTGGAGGACTTGTCTGGCAGATGGCTGAAAAAGAGAGAGGAGAGAGGGAGAGACAGGAGAGGAAAGGGGAGAGAGGGAAGGGTAGAGGAGCAAGACACGGGGGAGAGGAGAGAGGGGAGAGAGAGAGAGAAGAGGGGAGAGAGAGAGAGAAGAGGGGAGAGAGAGAGAGAAGAGGGGAGAGAGAGAGAAGAGGGGAGAGAGAGAGAGAGAAGAGGGGAGATAGAGAGAAGAGGGGAGAGAGAGAGAGGAGGGGAGAGAGTCAGGGTGTTGCAGCTGAGACAAAACCATACAACAGGTTGCAGTGAAACCAGTAACAGTGGTGAGTCAAGCCACACAGGCCTTCATGAATAAACTATGAGTGTGTGTGTGTGTGTGAGTATTTTATGCGGGGTAGTTCATTAGGATCCCCGTTAGCTGTTGCAAAAGCAGCAGCTACTCTTCCTGGGATCCACACAAAACACTAAAACATGACATAATACAGAACATTAATAAACAAGAACAGAACATTTTATAAAAAAGCCCACATATCAATGTGTGAGGGTGTACTGGTGTATGTATCCGTGTGTATATCAGTGTGGGCGTGTCAGTGTGCGTATCAGTGTGTGTATCAGTGTGTGAGGCCGTATCAGTGTGTGTATCAGTGTGTGAGGCCGTATCAGTGTGTGAGGCCGTATCAGTGTGTGAGGCCGTATCAGTGTGTGAGGCCGTATCAGTGTGTGTATCAGTGTGTGAGGCCGTATCAGTGTGTGAGGCCGTATCAGTGTGTGAGGCCGTATCAGTGTGTGAGGCCGTATCAGTGTGTGAGGCCGTATCAGTGTGTGTATCAGTGTGTGAGGCCGTATCAGTGTGTGTATCAGTGTGTGAGGCCGTATCAGTGTGTGTATCAGTGTGTGAGGCCGTATCAGTGTGTGTATCAGTGTGTGAGGCCGTATCAGTGTGTGTATCAGTGTGTGAGGCCGTATCAGTGTGTGTATCAGCGTGAGGGCGTATCAGTGTGTGTATCAGCGTGTGAGGGCGTATCAGTGTGTGTATCAGCGTGTGAGGGCGTATCAGTGTGTGTATCAGCGTGTGAGGGCGTATCAGTGTGTGAGGGCGTATCAGTGTGCGTATCAGTGTGTGAGGGCGTATCAGTGTGTGTATCAGTGTGTGAGGGCGTATTAGTGTGTGTATCAGTGTGTGAGGGCGTATCAGTGTGTGAGGGCGTATCAGTGTGTGTATCAGTGTGTGAGGGCGTATCAGTGTGTGAGGGTGTATCAGTGTGTGAGGGCGTATCAGTGTGTGTATCAGTGTGTGTATCAGTGTGTGAGGGCGTATCAGTGGGTGTATTAGTGGGTGTATCAGTGTGTGAGGACGTATCAGTGTGTGTATCAGTGTGTGAGGGCGTATCAGTGTGTGAGGGCGTATCAGTGTGTGTATCAGCGTGTGAGGGAGTATCAGTGTGTGAGGGCGTATCAGTGTGTGTATCAGCGTGTGAGGGAGTATCAGTGTGTGAGGGCGTATCAGTGTGTGTATCAGCGTGTGAGGGTGTATCAGTGTGTGAGGACGTATCAGTGTGTGTATCAGTGTGTGAGGGCGTATCAGTGTGTGAGGGCGTATCAGTGTGTGTATCAGCGTGTGAGGGCGTATCAGTGTGTGAGGGCGTATCAGTGTGTGTATCAGCGTGTGAGGGAGTATCAGTGTGTGAGGGCGTATCAGTGTGTGTATCAGCGTGTGAGGGTGTATCAGTGTGTGAGGGTGTATCAGTGTGTGTATCAGTGTGTGAGGGCGTATCAGCGTGTGAGGGCGTATCAGTGTGTGTATCAGTGTGTGAGGGCGTATCAGTGTGTGTATCAGCGTGAGGGAGTATCAGTGTGTGTATCAGCGTGTGAGGGTGTATCAGTGTGTGAGGGCGTATCAGTGTGTGTATCAGCGTGTGAGGGCGTAGCAGTGTGTGAGGGTGTATCAGTGTGTGTATATCAATGTGTGAGGGTGTATCAGTGTGTGAGGGCATATCAGTGTGAGGGCATATCAGTGTGTGTAGGCGTATCAGTGCGTGAGGGTGTATCAGTGTGTGAGGGCGAATCAGTGTGTGTATCAGCGTGTGAGGGTGTATCAGGGTGTATCAGTGTGTGTATCAGTGAGTGAGGGCGTATCAGTGTGTGAGGGCGTATCAGTGTGTGAGGGCGTATGAGTGTGTGAGGGCGTATGAGTGTGTGAGGGCGTATGAGTGTGTGTATCAGCGTGTGAGGGTGTATCAGTGTGTGTATCAGTGTGTGAGGGCGTATCAGTGTGTGTAGGCGTATCAGTGTGTGTATCAGCGTGTGAGGGTGTATCGGTGTGTGTATCAGTGTGTGAGGGCGTATCAGTGTGTGTATCAGTGTGTGAGGGCGTATCAGTATGTGTATCAGCGTGTATCAGTGTGTGTAGGCGTATCAGTGTGTGTATCAGCGTGTGAGGGTGTATCGGTGTGTGTATCAGTGTGTGAGGGCGTATCAGTGTGTATCAGTGTGTGAGGGCGTATCAGTATGTGTATCAGCGTGTATCAGTGTGTGTAGGCGTATCAGTGTGTGTATCAGCGTGTGAGGGTGTATCAGTGTGTGTATCAGTGTGTGAGGGCGTATCAGTGTGTGTATCAGCGTGTGAGGGCGTATCAGTGTGTGTATCAGCGTGTGAGGGTGTATCAGTGTGTGTATCAGCGTGTATCAGTGTGTGTAGGCGTATCAGTGTGTGTATCAGTGTGTGAGGGTGTATCAGTGTGTGTATCAGCGTGTGAGGGCGTATCAGTGTGTGTATCAGCGTGTGAGGGCATATCAGTGTGTATATCAGCGTGTGAGGGCATATCAGTGTGTATATCAGTGTGTGAGGGTGTATCAGTGTGTGTGAGGGTGTATCAGTGTGTGTATCAGTGTGTGAGGGCATATCAGTGTGTTGTGTGTGTGTATTAGTGTGCTGTGTGTGTGTGGGTGTATCTGTGTGTGTGGGCGTATCCGGGTGTTGTGTGTGTGTGTATTAGTGTGCTGTGTGTGTGTGTGTGTGTATTAGTGTGCTATGTGTGTGTGTGGGCGTATCTGTGTGTGGGCATATCTGTGTGTGTGTGTGTGTGTGGGCATATCTGTGTGTGTGTGTGTGTGTGGGCATATCTGTGTGTGTGTGTGTGTGTGTGGGCATATCTGTGTGTGTGTGTATTAGTGTGCTGTGTGTGTGTGTGTGTGTGTGTGTGTGTGTGTGTGTGTGTGTGTATTAGTGTGCTGTGTGTGTATCAGCGCATTCCTTTGGACCATGATAGTTTGTTGATGTGGACACCAAGGAACTTGAAGCTGTCAACCTGCTCCACTACATCCTCGTCGATGTGAATGGGGGAGTGCTCAGTCCTCCTATCCTGTAGTCCACAACCATCTCCTTTGTCTTGATCATGTTGAGAGAGAGGTTGTTGTCCTGGCATCACACAGCCAGGTCTCTGACCACCTCCCTACAGGCTGTCTCGTCGTTGTTGGTGATCAGGCCTTCCTGTTGTGTCATCAGCAAACCTGATGACGGTGTTGGAGTCGTGTTGGAGTTGTGCTTGGCCATGCAGTAATGAGTGAGCAGGGAGTACAGGAGGGGACTAAGCACGCAACCCTGAGGGGCCCCAGTGTTTGAGGATCAGCGTGGCAGATGTGTTGCTGCCTACCCTCACCACCTGGGGGTGGCCCGTCAGGAAGTCCAGGATCCAGTTGCAGGGGGAGGGGTTTAGTCCCAGAGTCCTTAGCTTAGTGATGAGCTTTGAGGGCACTATGGTGTTGAACGCTGAGCTGTAGTCAATGAATAGTATTCTCACATAGATGTTCCTTTTGTCCAGGTGGGAGAGGGCAGTGTGGCGCACAATAGAGATCATGTCATCTGTGGATCTGTTGGGGCAGAATGGAGTGGGTCTATGGTTTCTGTTTCAAAGCACTTCATGGCTACGGGCATGAATGCTACGGGTTGGTAGTCATTTAGGCAGGTTACCTTAGTGTTCTTGGACACAAGGACTATGGAAGTTAGCTTGAAACATGTTGGTATTACAGACTCAGTCAGGGACAAGTTGAAAATGTCAGTTAAGACACTTGCCAGTTGGTCTGCACATGCTCGGAGTACACGTCCTGGTAATCCGTCTGGCCCCGCGGCCTTGTGAATGTTGACCTGTTTAAAAGATCTTACTCAAGTCGGCTACGGAGAGCTTGATCACACAGTCATCCGGAACAGCTGGTGCCCTCATGCATGCTTCAGTGTTGATTGCCTAGACGCATGCATATTAGTCATTTAGCTCATCTGGTAGGCCTGTGTCACTGGGCAGCTCAAGGCTGTGCTTTGTAGTCAGTAATAGTTCGCAATGCCTGCCACATCCGACGAGCATTGGAGTTGGTGTAGGATTCAATCTGAGTCCTGTATTGATGCTTTGCATGTTTGATGGTTTGTCGGAGGGCATAGTGGGATTTCTTATAGGTGTCCGGGTTAGAGTCCCGCCCTTTGAAAGCAGCAACTTTAGCTCAGAGCGGATGTTGCCTGTAATCGATGGCTTCTGGTTAGGGTATGTACGTACGGTCACTGTGGGGACGACTTCATCGATGCACTTATTGATGAAGCCATTGACTGATGTGGTGTAGTCCTCAATGCCAACGGAAGAATCCCGAAACGTATTCCAGCCTTTGCTAGCAAAACAGTCCTGTAGTGTAGCATTTGCGTCATCTGACCACTTCCGTATTGAGTGAGTGTGTGTGTGTGTGTGTATCAATGTGTGTGTGTGTGTGTGTATCACTGTGTGCGTGTGTGTGTATCACTGTGTGTGCGTGAGTGTGTGTATCACTGTGTGTGTGTATCACTGTGTGTGTGACTGTGTGTGTGTGTGTTTGTATCACGGTGTGTGTCACTCTGTGTGTGTGTCACTCTGTGTGTGTGTGTGTGTCACTGTGTGTGTGTGTCACTGTGTGTGTGTGTGTGTGTGTGTTTGTTTGTATCACTGTGTGTGTGTGTGTGTGTGTATCACTGTGTGTGCGTGCGTGTGTGTGTGTGTATCACTGTGTGTGTGTGTGTGTGTGTGTATCACTGTGTGTGTGACTGTGTGTGTGACTGTGTGTATCACGGTGTGTGTGTGTCACTGTGTTTGTGTGTGTGTGTGTGTGTGCGTGTATCACTGTGTGTGTGTGTGTGTGTGTGTGTGTGTGTTTGTATCACTGTGTGTGTGTGTGTCACTGTGTGTGTGTGACTGTGTGTGTGTGTGCGCATCTGTGTGTGTGTGTGTGTGTGTTTGTATCACGGTGTGTGTGTGTTTGTATCACGGTGTGTGTGTGTGTTTGTATCACGGTGTGTGTGTGTGTTTGTATCACGGTGTGTGTGTGTGTGTGTTTGTATCACGGTGTGTGTGTGTGTGTTTGTATCACGGTGTGTGTGTGTTTGTATCACGGTGTGTGTGACTGTGTGTGTGTGTGTTTGTATCACGGTGTGTGTCACTGTGTGTGTGTGTGTGTGTGTGTGTGTGTGTGTGTGTGTGTGTCACTGTGTGTGTGTGTGTGTGTGTCACTGTGTATGTGTGTGTGTTTGTATCACTGTGTGTGTGTGTGTGTGTGTGTGTATCACTGTGTGCGTGTGTGTCACTGTGTGTGTGTGTGTGTGTCACTGTGTGTGTGTGTGTGTATCACTGTGTGTGTGTGTGGGTGACTGTCTGTGTGTGTTGTATCACGGTGTGCGTGTGTGTCACTGTGTTTGTGTGTGTGTGCGCGTGTATCACTGTGTGTGTGTGTGTGTGTGTGTGTGTGTGTATCGCTGTGTGTGTGTATCACTGTGTGTGTGTGTGTGTGTATCACTGTGTGTGTGTGTGTGTATGTATCACTGTGTGTGTGTGTGTGTGTGTGTGTGTGTGTATCACTGTGTGTGTGTGTATCACTGTGTGTGTGTGTATCACTGTGTGTGTGTGTATCACTGTGTGTGTGACTGTGTGTGTGTATCACTGTGTGTGTGTGTGTGTGTGTTTGTATCACGGTGTGTGTGTGTGTGTATCACTGTGTGTGTGTGTGTGTATCACTGTGTGTGTGACTGTGTGTGTGTGACTGTGTGTGTGTGTGTGTTTGTATCACGGTGTGTGTGTGTCACTGTGTTTGTGTGTGTGTGTGCGTGTGTCACTGTGTGTGTGTGACTGTGTGTGTGTGCGTGTGTGTCACTGTGTGTGTGTGACTGTGTGTGTGTGTGTGTGTGGTGTGTGTGTGACTGTGCGTGTGTCACTGTGTGTGTGTGACTGTGTGTGTGTGCGTGTGTGTCACTGTGTGTGTGTGACTGTGTGTGTGTGTGTGTGTGTGTGTGTGTGTGTGTGTGTATCTTACTTGCTGCTGTCGTTTGGTTCATCTCCATCAGAAGATGATGAAGGAGACGGGGAGGGACCAGAGGGAGCGGCCGCATGGTGATTAGGTAATCTACTTCCTCCCTGGTCATATGGAGCTGACCAATCGGTGAAGGCCATTTTCCCTGGCAGTGAATCGTTGCAGTCCTGCAGGGGAGGTGGGGGGTTCTGGAACAGAGGGGTGTTGCCTGGTCCGTACGGAGCATTCTGATAGGGTGGCTTTACACCCTGGAGGGGGTACTGGGGAGGGAGAGAGAGAGAGAGAATGTTAGAACTACAACAAGCTGGAATACAGCCATTGTTGCTGGTTAAGTGATAGCAAGAGTCAACTGAGTCAATACAAAAGAGCCAGCTGCTGTACTACTGAGTCAAGAGGAGAACCAGCTAATGTACTGCTGAGTCAATACAAGAGGAGAGACAGCTGAGTCAATACAAGAGAGGAGCCAGCTACTGTACTGCTGAGTCAATAGAAGAGGAGAACCAGCTACTGTGCTGCTGAGTCAATACAAGAGGAGAGACAGCTACTGTACTGCTGAGTCAATACAAGAGGAGAGACAGCTACTGTACTGAGTCAATACAAGAGGAGCGACAGCTACTGTACTGCTGAGTCAATACAAGAGGAGAGACAGCTACTGTACTGCTGAGTCAATACAAGAGGAGAGACAGCTGAGTCAATACAAGAGGAGAGCCAGCTACTGTACTGCTGAGTCAATACAAGAGGACAACCAGCTACTGTACTGCTGAGTCAATACAAGAGGAGAACCAGCGACTGTACTGCTGAGTCAATAGAAGAGGAGAACCAGCTACTGTGATGCTGAGTCAATACAAGAGGAGAGACAGCTACTGTACTGCTGAGTCAATACAAGAGGAGAGACAGCTACTGTACTGAGTCAATACAAGAGGAGAGACAGCTACTGTACTGCTGAGTCAATACAAGAGGAGAGACAGCTACTGTACTGAGTCAATACAAGAGGAGAGACAGCTACTGTACTGAGTCAATACAAGAGGAGAGACAGCTACTGTACTGAGTCAATACAAGAGTAATCAAAACAACTCCATAAAGTTTTGGGACACTAAAGTCCATGGAGAATAAGAGCACCTCCTCCCAGCTGCCCACTGCACTGAGGCTAGGTAACACTGTCACCACCAATAAATCCACGATAAACGAGAATTTCAATAAGCATTGCTCTATGGATAGCCATGCTTTCCTCCTGGCTTCCCCAACCCTGGCTACCCCAACCCCAGCCAACCGCTCCGCACCCCCCGCAGCTACTACCCAAGCCTCCCCAGCTTCTCCTTCACCCAAATCCAGATAGCAGATGTTCTGAAAGAGCTGCAAAACTTGGACCCCTACAAATAAGCTGGGCTAGACAATCTGGACCCTCTTTCTAAAATGATCCACCGCCCTTGTTGCAACCCCTATTACCAGTATGTTCAACCTCTTTCGTATCGTCCTCGATCCCTAAAGATTGGAAAGCTGCCGCGGTCATCCCCCTCTCAAAGGGGGTGACACCCTCGACCCAAACTGTTACAGACCTATATCCATCCTGCCCTGCCTTTCTAAAGTCTTTGAAAGCCAAGTTAATAAACAGATCACTGACCATTTAGAATCCCACCGTACCTTCTCCGCTATGCAATCCGGTTTCCGAGCTGGTCACGGGTGCACCTCAGCCACGCTCAAGGTCCTAAACGATATCATAACCGCCAGTACACTGTGCAGCTGTCTTCATCGACCTGGCCAAGGCCTTCGACTCTGTCAATCACCGTATTCTCATCGGCAGACTCAAGAGCCTTGGTTTCTCTAATGACCGCCTCGTCTGGTTCACCAACTACGCCACCAAACATACCCTCGTAAAACTGACTATCCTACCAATCCTCGACTTCGGCGATATCATTTACAAAATAGCTTCTAATATTCTACTCAGCAAACTGGATGCAGTCTATCACAGTGCCATCCGTTGTCACCAAAGCCCCATATACCACCCACCACTGCGACCTGTATGCTCTAGTCGGCTGGCCCTCGCTACATATTCGTCGCCAGAACCACTGGCTCCAGGTCATCTATAAGTCTTTGCTAGGTAAAGCTCCGCCTTAGCTCACTGGTCACGATAACAACACCCACTCGTAGCACGCGCTCCAGGAGGTATATCTCACTGGTCATCCCCAAAGCCAACACCTCCTTTGGCCGCCTTTCCTTCCAGTTCTGTGCTGCCAATGACTGGAACAAATTGCAAAAATCGCTGAACCTGGAGACTCATATTTCCCCTCACCAACTTTAAACATCAGCTATCTGAACAGCTAACAGATCACTGCAGCTGTAAATAGCCCACCCAATCCACCCAATTGTGTTATTGACTGTATGTTTGTTTACTCCATGTGTAACTCTGTGTTGTTGTTTGTGTCTCACTCCCTTGCTTTATCTTGGCCAGGTCACAGTTGTAAATGAGAACTTGTTCTCAACTGGCCTACCTGGTTAAATAAAGATGTAAAAAAGAGGAGATCCAGCTACTGTACAGCCGTGGCCAAAGGTTTTGAGAATGACACAAATATTAATTTCCAAAGTTTGCTGCTTCAGTGCATCTAAATATTTTTGTCAGATGTTACTATGGAATACTGAAGTATAATTACAAGCATTTCATAAGTGTCAAAGGCGTTTAATGACAATTACAAGAAGTTGATGCAAAGAGTCGATATTTACAGTGTTACAGTTCTTATTTAATACCTCTGCAATCCGCCCTGGCATGCTGTTAATTAACTTCTGGGCCACATGGCAGCCCATTCTTGCATAATCAATGCTTGGAGTTTGTGGGTCTTTGCTTGTCCATCTGCCTTTTGAGGATTGACCACAAGTTCACAATGGGATTAAGGTCTGGGGAGTTTCCTGAACATGGACCCAAAATATTAATGTTTTGATGTATTTTGATGTTTGGATGAAAAACGTACCCAAATGAAACTGCCTATTTCTCAGGCCCAGAAGTTAGAATATGCATATAATTGGCAGATTAGGATAGAAAACACACTCAAGTTTCCAAAACTGTCAAAATATTGTCTGTGAGTATAACAGAACTGAAATTGCAGGCAAAAACCTGAGGAAAATCCAACCAGGAAGTGCAGTTATTTTGAAACCTCTCTGTTCCATTGCATGCCTTCCCTCCATTTAAAGGGATATCAACCACATTCCTTTCCCTGTGGCTTCCACATGCTGTGGACAGTCTTTCGACATAGTTTCAGCCTTTTATTCTGAAAAATGAGCGACAATGGGCTGCCATCAGTCAGGATGTGGCCCAGAAGTATGCCAGGGCGGATTACAGAGGTATTAAATAAGAAGGGTCAACACTGCCTGTGCCAACAGCTTGGAGCAGATATTTTCTCTCTCCCCTATTGAAAAAGCTACCGTCCAGATAAAAACAACCTGAGGATTGATTATAAAAAACGTTTGACATGTTTCTACGAACTTTACAGAAACTATTTGGAATTTGTCTGCCCGTCGTGACCTGCACGAGCCTGTGGAATACTAAACAAAACGTGCCAACCAAATGACGGTTTTTGGATATAAAAATAATCTTTATCGAACAAAAGGAACATTTATTGTTTAACTGGGAGTCTCGTGAATGCAAACATCCGAAGATCAAAGGTAAGCGATTCATTTGATTGCTTTTCTGACTTTCGTGACCAATCTACTTTGCTGCTAGCTGTTTGTAATGTTTTGTCTGCTGAGAGAGATGTCCTTACATAAACACTTGGTTTGCTTTCGCTGTAAAGCTTTTTTGAAATCTGACACGCCAGGTGGATTAACAACGTAACAAGCTATGTTATGCTATATTGCACTTGTGATTTCATGAAAATGAAATATTTTTAGTAATTTAATTTGAATTTGGCGCTCTGCAATTCAGCAGATGTTGACGAAAATGATCTCGCTAACGGGTGCGCCAAGAAGATAATTATCAGTTTTGCCTTATGGTGCTCCATTATGCTGGAAAAGGGATTGATAAGTTGCTCTCGGAGGATGTGTTGGTACCATTCTTTATTCATGGCATAAGCAAAATTGTGAGTGAGCCCACTCCCTTGGCTGAGAAGCAACCCCCAAACATGGTCTCAGGATGCTTTACTGTTGGCATGACACATGACGCTGATGGTAGTGCTCACCTTGTCTTCTCCGGACAAGTTTTTTTCCAGATGCCCCCAACAATCGGAAAGGGGATTCATCAGAGAAAATCACTTTACCCCAGTCCTCAGCAGTCCAAACCCTGTACCTTTTGCAGAATATCAGTCTGTCGCTGATGTTTGTCCTGGAGAGAAGAGAGAAGTGTCTTCTTTGCTGCCCTTCATGACACCAGAACATCCTCCAAAAGTCTTCACCTTGCAGATGCACTCACACCTGCCTTCTGCCATTCCTGAGCAAGTTCTGTACTGGTGGTGCCCCGATCCCACAGCTGAATCAACTTTAGGAGACGGTCCTGGCGCTTGCTGGACTTTTTTGGGCACCCTGAAGCCTTCTTCACAACAATTGAACCGCTCTCCTTTAAGTTATTGATGATCCAATAAACAGTTGATTCAGGTGCAATCTTACTGGCAGCAATATCCTTGCCTGTGAAGCCCTTCTTGTGCAAAGCAATGATGACGGCACATGCTTCTTTGCAGGTAACCATGGTTGACAGAAGATTAACAATTATTCCAAGCACCACCCTCCTCCTTTTGAAACTTCCAGTCTGTTATTCGAACTCAATCAGCATGACAGAGTGATCTCCAGCCTTGTCAACACTCACACCTGTGTTAACGAGAGAATCACTGACATGTCAGCTGGTCCTTTTGTGGCAGGGCTGAAATGCAGTGGAAATGTTTTTGGGGGATTCAGTTCATTTGCATGGCAAAGAGGGACTTTGCAATTCATCTGATCACTCTCCATAACATTCTGGAGTATATGCAAATTGCCATCATACAAACTGAGGGAGCTGACTGTGAAAATGAATATGTGTGTCATTCTCAAAACTTTTGGCCACGACTGTACTGCTGAGTCAATACAAGAGGAGAGACTGCTAGTGTACTACTGAGACAATACAAGAGGAAAGACAGCTACTGTACTACTGAGACAATACAAGAGGAGAGGCAGCTAATGTACTACTGAGACACAACAAGAGAACCAGCGAGAGGTCGACCGATTGATTTTTCAACGCCAATACCGGTTATTGGAGGAACAAAAATAGCCGATACCGGTTAATCGGCCGATTAATTAAATGTATTTGTAATAATGACAATTACAACAATACTAACACTTATTTGAACTTAATATAATACATCAATAAAATCAATTTAGCCTCAAATAAATAATGAAACATGTTCAATTTGGTTTAAATAATGCAAAAACAAAGTGTTGGAGAAGAAAGTAAAAGTGCAATATGTGCCATGTAAAAAAGCTAACGTTTAAGTTCCTTGCTCAGAACGAGAACATATGAAAGCTGGTGGTTCCTTTTAACATGAGTCTTCAATATTCCCAGGTAAGAAGTTTTAGGTTGTAGATATAGGAATTATAGGACTATTTCCCTCTATACCATTTGTATTTCATTAACCTTTGACTATTGGATGTTCTTATAGGCACTTTAGTATTGCCAGTGTAACAGTATAGCTTCCGTCCCTCTCCTTGCCCCTACCTGGCTCGAACCAGGAACACATCGACAACAGCCACCCTCGAAGCATCGTTACCCATCGCTCCACAAAAGCGGAGCAAGGGGAACAACTACTCCAAGTCTCAGAGCGAGTGACGTCACCGATTGAAAAGCTATTAGCGCGCACCGAGCCAGGCGGCCCAAACTGCTGCATATACCCTGACTATATTGCAAGAGAAGTCACACAATTTCCCTAGTTAAAATAAATGTATGTTAGCAGGCAATATTAACTAAATATGCAGGTTTAAAAATATATACTTGTGTATTTATTTTAAGAAAGGCATTGATGTTTATGGTTAGGTACACGTTGGAGCAACGACAGTCCTTTTTCGCGAATACGCACCGCATCGATTATATGCAACGCAGGACATGCTAGATAAACTAGTAATATCATCAACCATTGATTAATTGTTTTTTTTATAAGACAGTTTAATGCTAGCTAGCAACTTACCTTGGCTTCTTACTGCATTTGCGTAAAAGGCAGGCTCCTCGTGGAGTGCAATGTAAGGCAGGTGGTTAGAGCGCTGCAAGATTGAATCCCTGAGCTGACATGGTAGAAATCTGTCGTTCTGCCCCTGAACAAGGCAGTTAACCCACCATTCCTAGGCCGTCATTGAAAATATGAATGTGTTCTTAACTGACTTGCCTAGTTAAATGAAGGTGTCCAAAAATACAGATTTCCGATTAATTAGGGCCGTTTTCATAACAATCGGCCATTCCGATTAAATCAGTCGACCTCTAGAACCAGCTACTGTACCACAGTCAAGACAAGACCCAGCTACTGTACTACTGAGCCAATACAAGAGGAGAACCAGCTACTGTACTGCTGAGTCAATACAAGAGGAGAACCAGCTACTGTACTGCTGAGTCAATACAAGAGGAGAGACAGCTACTGTACTGCTTAGTCAGTACAAGAGAACCAGCTACTGTACTACTGAGCCAAGAAGCTTAGGAGGTAATAACTAGCTACATCAGAGGCATGTGACTCCTACCTGGGTCTTTACAGTCTGCATCGCCCCCATGTGGCCAGGAGGTCCACCAAACGGCGCCGGCCCAAACCCTGGCACTACACACAGACAGAGAAATAAATTACTTGTCCAATTTAGCAGGTCTAACAAGTATTTAAGAAAAAGCTTTAGCCAATCGTGCTTGTGTCACTGACTACAAGAGATACTGTATGACGGAAAACGGCCTTCGCCAAATGCGGGGTTACTCACAGAGGTAGGGGGAGGTTCCCATGGAGAGTGGGCGGGGTTTAGAGGCAGCTGAGAAATACTCCACAGCTCTCTTAAAACGCTGCACCTTGTCCTCCATACGAGACTAGAGGGAGACAAATATATATTTATTTAACCTTTAAACAGGGATCCACATTGAGATTAAACATATATTTTACAAGAGAGCCCTGTACACATTACAATAAAAACAGAATATTAAAACATACACGTGTATAAAACAATAGAATTCAGCTCAATAAAAAAATTAACATTTAATAAAAGCAATCCCATTCAACTACATAGAGGTCCTCAATCAATAATGTAAACTGCCTGAGTGGTACCAGCACATCTAAGTGCAGTGAACTCTGCAGATTGTTCCACAAGTTAGAAGCAATAAAAACAAAATGCAGATTTTCCCAAATCTGTAGAGACTGGAGAGATCTCTAATGTTATCTATTCCTGTGAATGGGTTATTTTGATATGAAAAAAAAACATCTTGGATCTTAGCTTCTTAGTCAGATTATTTATATGTGTTATGAAGGACAACTTGTCCTTGTCAACATGGCCTGAGTTCTGTCACTGAGATAATTCAGATTTAACCCCATCTATCAAGATGGCCTGAGTTCTGTCACTAAGATAATTCAGATTTACCCCCATCTACCAAGATGGCCTGAGTTTAGTCACTAAGATAATTCAGATTTAACCCCATCTATCAACATGGCCTGAGTTCTGTCACTGAGATAATTCAGATTTAACCCCATCTATCAAGATGGCCTGAGTTCTGTCACTAAGATAATTCAGATTTAACCCCATCTATCAAGATGGCCTGAGTTCTGTCACTAAGATGATTCAGATTTAACCCCATCTATCAACATGGCCTGAGTTCTGTCACTAAGATAATTCAGATTTAACCCCATCTATCAACATGGCCTGAGTTCTGTCACTGAGATAATTCAGATTTAACCCCATCTATCAAGATGGCCTGAGTGATGTCACTGAGATAATTCAGAAACCATAAAAAGGCTGTACAGTGGCAAGTAAAAGTGTGTGAACCCTTTGGAAACCCTAACCCTAACCCTTTGGAAACCCTAACCCTAACCCTTTGGAAACCCTAACCCTAACCCTTTGGAAACCCTAAACCTTTGGAAACCCTAACCCTTTGGAAACCCTAACCCTTTGGAAACCCTAACCCTAACCCTTTGGAAACCCTAACCCTAACCATTTGGAAACCCTAACCCTAACCCTTTGGAAACCCTAACCGTAACCCTTTGGAAACCCTAACCCTAACCCTTTGGAAACCCTAACCCTAACCCTTTGGAATTACCTGGATTTCTGCATAAATTGGTCATGAAATTAGATCTGATCTTCATCTGGGTCACAACAGTAGACAAAGAGTCTGCTTAAACTAATAACACAAACTATTGTCTATGTTGAATACATAATTTAAACATTCAGTGTAGGTTGGAAAAAGTATGTGAACCCCTAGGCTAATGACTTCTCCAAAAGCTAATTGGAGTCAGGAGTCAGCTAACCTGGAGCCCAATCAATGAGACGAGATTGGAGATGTTGGTTAAAGTTGCCTTGCCCTATTAAAATACACTCACAACATTTCGGTTTGCTATTCACAAGAAGCATTGCCTGATGTGAACCATGCCTCGAACAAAAGAGATCACAGAAGACCTACGATTAATAATTGTTGACTTGCATAAAGCTGGAAAGGGTTACAAAAGTATCTCTAAAAGCCTTGATGTTCATCAGTCCAAGGTAAGACACATGGTCTGTAAAGAAAGATCAGAAAGATCAGCACTGTTGCTACTCTCCCTAGGAGTGGCCATCCTGAAAAGATGACTGCAAGAGCACAGCGCAGAATGCTCTATGAGGTTAAGAAGAATCCTAGAGTGTCAGCTAAAGACTTACAGAAATCTCTGGAACATGCTAACATCTCTGACGAGTCTACGGAACACACAACACTATGTGTGGAGAAAAAGAGGCACAGCACACCAACATCAAAACCTCATCCCAGCTGTAAAGTACGGTGGAGGGAGCATCATGGTTTGGGGCTGCTTTGCTACCTCTGGGCCTGGACAGCTTGCTATCATCGACAGAAAAATTCATTCCCAAGATTATCAAGACATTTTGCAGGAGAATGTAAGGCTATCTGTCCGCCAATTGAAGCTCAACAGAAGTTGGGTGATGCAACAGGACAACGACCCAAAACACAGAAGTAAATCAACAACAGAATGGCTTCAACAGAAGAAAATACGCCTTCTGGAGTGGCCCAGTCAGTCCTGACCTCAACCCGATTGAGATACTGAGGGATGACCTCAAGAGAGCGGTTCACACCAGACTTCCCAAAAAATGTCTGAACTGAAACAGTTTTGTAAAGAGTAATGGTCCAAAATTCCTCCTGACTGTTGTGCAGGTCTGATCCACAACTACAGAAAACATTTGTTTGAGGTTATTGCTGCTAAAGGAGGGTCAACCACTTATTAAATCCAAGGGTTCACATACTTTTTCCACCCTGCACCGTTTGCACGGTTTGTTCAATAAGGAGATGAAAACGTATAATTGTTTGTGTGTTATTAGTTTAAGCAGAATGTGTTTGTCTATTGTTGTGACCTTGATGAAGACCAGATCAAAGGTTTCAAATACTGTTTCTTGCCACTGTGTATCCCAGGACTACTCTTGATCATTTCTTCATCAAAACAGAACGATCAACAGTGTCGAACGCCTTTGACAGGTCAATGAACAAGGCAGCACTATGGGGTCAATTTCACGCCATATGTATTGAATTAAAAATGAAATAAATTGTGAACATGAAAAATACATTTGAGAATGTAAACATATAAATGTATAGAACTGTTAATAAAAATGAGACATCAAAACCCCAAAAAGCGAGAGCAAAACTATGACAAATGATTTTTAAAAAATATTTGAAAATGAATGCAAAAATAATTTTCGGCTAAACTTTCCCAGCAACCAATCGTATTGAATTCATTTAGCCTACGCTCTTGCCCGCATGCACTACCTTTTGGTTACTCATACCTTTGCTTTCGACGTCTGTTTCTTTGCTTTCACAGAGTCTTTTCGATCTTGAGTTTTGGCATTATTTTTCCATGAAGGGTTTAGGGGGAGGCGTAGACAATGAGTCTCCTTTGGTCTGCTAGTTTTGCAGTGACGGTTCGCCTTAACCCAATCAATGAACATGATAGACAGGCTTTTTTTCTATTGCCTACTGAAGTCGAGGGTCTGACGTCACCACTAGGCTCCAAACATTCCCCCCTGTGCCCGCATGCTCTGAACATGGCGAAGCAGTTACCAACACCTGCGCAGAACATTGTGCAACGGGCAAATCACATATTTACTTACGTAGTTAGAAGGGTCAGAGCCAGTGACACCTCAAATCATTGATTGGGTTAAGACAACTGTCACTCCAAACTAAAGGGGGGGGGGGGCGAGAGAAAGAGAGAGAACTAGTGGTGTGTGTGTACCTGTGACTGTTTGAAGACGTCTCTGGCGATAACATCGAGGTTCCCCAGGTCTTTAATGGAGGAGACGTACTCTGACACCGCCTTGATAACCACCTCACAGGGAGGCAGCACCAACTGGTGGGCACGCACCTAGAGGGTTAGAGGTCAGGGGTTAGAGGTCAGACACCGCCTTGTTAACCACCTCACAGGGAGGAAGCACCAACTAGTGGGCACGCACCCAGAGGGTTAGAGATCAGGGGTTAGAGGTCAGACACCACCTTGTTAACCACCTCACAGGGAGGAAGCACCAACTAGTGGGCACGCACCTAGAGGGTTAGAGGTCAGACATCGCCTTGTTAACCACCTCACAGGGAGGCACCACCAACTAGTAGGCACGCACCCAGAGGGTTAGAGATCAGGGGTTAGAGGTCAGACACCACCTTGTTAACCACCTCACAGGGAGGAAGCACCAACTAGTGGGCACGCACCTAGAGGGTTAGAGGTCAGGGGTTAGAGGTCAGAGGTCAGAGGTCAGACACCGCCTTGTTAACCACCTCACAGGGAGGCACCACCAACTGGTGGGCACGCACCAAGAGGTCAGAGGTTATAGATGATGGGCCAGGCAGCAGGGGTATAGCTTAATGTTATGGTTTAGAAGTAAATAGAAGAGATCATCAGGGTCAGGGGACAGAGGTTATAGATGATGGGCCAGACAGCAGGGGGTATAGCTTAATGTTATGGTTTAGAAGTAAATAGAAGAGATCGTCAGGATTAAAGGTCAGAGGTTATACCTTGAGTGAGGCCAGGGGGTGTTCTGGTCCTAAAAGGCTCCAGTGGAAGGTTTAAAGGTCAGAGGTTATACCTTGAGTGAGGCCAGGGGGTGTTCTGGTCCTAAAAGGCTCCAGTGGAAGGTTTAAAGGTCAGAGGTTATACCTTGAGTGAGGCCAGGGGGTGTTCTGGTCCTAAAAGGCTCCAGTGGAAGGCAGCCAGGTCCTCATCAGGGAGAATATGGTTCCCTACGGGGGGGGGGAAGAGGGAGAGAAAGTTCAGTTGTGTGTGTTTGAGCAAAATTCCAAATGCCTGTATGGCAAGAATAAAGGTTTTAATGAACGTTTGTCAGCTTGTTCTGGTGATTGTATTTTTGGTCTCTTTCGCTCCTCTGTGCATTTCCCCATTTACACCAGTGATCTGTAAATAATGACAAGATGCACGTCTCCTCCATAACAATAGGAGTCGTCCCAAAGGCAGGAAGGCAGGCGACAAGCTGAGGTCCAAAATAAACCCATAGAAACGCATTGGCCTTAACTTGGACACATTTTATCTTTGCCTTTTCCTCTATGGTTTACACACGCCAAGCCCCTCCCCCCGCCTCTCGCACCAAGCCCCTCCCCCCGCCTCTCGCGCCAAGCCCCTCCCCCCGCCTAACAAGCCAAGCCCCTCCCCCTGCCTAACACGCCAAGCCCCTCCCCCTGACTAACACATCACATTTAACAAAACAAACATTGAAATACTGTTTTAGGAGGTAAAGTAAAAACCCAAAGCAGTAAACAGCCGTACCTTAGTGTGAAAGGGCGAAATCGTGCCCGATTGCAGATCCTAGGGCTTCCACTAGATGTCAGTCTTTAGAGTTTGACTGGTTTTTGGAAAAATGAGCCAGAAATTGTAGTTTTTTTAGGTGGCTCCCATTTTGACTGTAGTGTTTCCAAGCGCGTGAATGAGAGCACGTTCTTTGGTATTTTTCTCCGGTAAAGACAATAACTATTCTCCGTCTTAAATTGTATCATTTATTTGCATATTAGGGTACCTAAGGTTTGATTATAAACGTTGATTGACTTGTTTGGATAAGTTTAGTGGTAACGTTTGGGATTCATTTTGAATGTATTAGGAGGGATCCCAAGTGGATTATTGATTGAAGCGCATTATGCATGCGTGTGCTGGGCGCTGTCCTCAGATAATCGCATGGTTTGCTTTCGCCATAAAGCCTTTCTGACACGGCGGCTGGATTAACAACAAGTTAAGCTTTATTTTGATGTATTGCACTTGTGATTTCATGAAAGTTTCATATTTATAGTAATTTAATTTTGGCACTGCAATTTCACCAGAAGTTTTTGCTAGCGTCCCACTGATCCGCAAGAAGTTAATATTTGGAAAGTTTAGAAATAAATATAGTAGGTCTAGTCTGTAGAAAGCTGATGGGATCCTCCTCTTTTTAATAGAGGCCATCACTCTGTTTTCTCACACAATAGCATAGCCTATAGAAATATTGCCCAACATGAGCTCATGGGCTCTCATGAAGTGTGTGATTAGTGTTTGATTAGATTTTAAATTACATTTGCATTGATGTCAGAGTGATTAGAGGGACAATAGAGTGCTGAGTACCAGGCAGTTAGCAAGTTTGGTAGGCTACTAATGACAATCAGCAGCATCAGAGCTTAGAGAAGCCTAATTACAGTGAATAAATGGTCATGTGGAATTTGACTAGTCATGACTCGTGACCACCGGAGGTAATATGGTCACCGTAACAGCCCTACTCGTTGGTGCTGCATGTTCCTCACTGTTTATAGACCGGACACATTTTGCATTGAGTTTTTCCGTATGCTAATTTGTAACATTGCAGAAAAATGTAAAACCTTGAAGAAAAACCACATTGTGTTTATCCAGCAGTGTGTTCTATACACACAATCAGCATACATCGATCAGCATATTTTGATGGGGCTTAAAATCTGCGATGTCCAAGCTATCCTCCTGCAATATCTACTATAATAATCTGGTCCCTCTGGAGTTCTGCCCAAGCAAGGCATTTGATTAGTTTGACATGTTGCGAGGAGTCACTGATTTACAGCAGGTTACCACACCTATTTAGCTATTTTTCTACCATGGACTTACCCAGGCTTCAAGTTTTGGGTAATTAGGTACCTACCCAGCAGTGCAGTGAAGCAGGGCAGGTGTTGTGTCTTCAGACCAAGCTGTCTGGCTGCTTCAGAGAGCAGGTATTGGTGGGTGGTCAGGTTCTTGCCGTTCCAGGACAGTTTGAGGGCATGCGAGGAGAAGTAGGCGGGCACGTTGCAGAGGGCAAACTCTGAGTCCTGGGCGATCAGGCCGCAGAAACCAAAGTCCCTGTAGAGGGACAGCACCTCCTGGTGGTGGTCCTCCAATGTCTGGACAACCTGGATAATACAACAGAACATTACACACCTTAACCCTTCACCCTGACAGTAGTAGTGAATCCGGAGGTCAGTCAGTCTTCAGTCCAGTAGAGATTCTACAGATATCACATGCTGAGTTTAGCATTAGTCTCTCGGTATCAGAGGCTATAAATTATGTTTCATAGGTACACTGGTATACATGTTTAAATTGATTGAGATATAGAATTCATTCAGGCCCAATATTCTATATCGCAATCAATTAAAACATATAGAATTCATACAGGCCCAATATTCTATATCGCAATCAATTAAAACATATAGAATTCATACAGGCCCAATATTCTACATGTATGTCTGTATGAATTCTATGCTCAATGCTCAATGTTTTTTTTGCGATGGGAAGTAATAGTTGTACATTCAGATTGTAAAATGCTTAATGTTTATGTATTCTTATGATTACGATCTACTGGCTTATTATGTGAGTTTATGGACTGCTTATCCTTTAGTTTAACATCCTGCTGTGTGTGACTGCTGTCTGTCCATCAGCCCTATGCAGTGGAGTAGTGGTGCTTCAACAAGCACAGCACTTACACAAATTACTGATTGGCTGAGAGAAATTGATACGAAGATTGTGGGGGCTGTCTTGTTAGACTTCAGTGCAGCTTTTGACATCATCGATAAGTCTGCTGCTGGAAAAACGTATATTTGTTATGGCTTTTGTACTGTATGTGGTAGTAGTGGAGTAGGGGCCTGAGGGCACACAATGTATTGTAATGTTTTTAAAATTGTATAAACTTCCTTAATTTTGCTGGACCCAAGGAAGAATAGCTTCTGCCTTGGCAGGAACTAATAGGGATCCATAATAAACACCAGGAAGAGTAGCTTCTGCCTCGACAGGAACTAATAGGGATCCATAATAAACACCAGGAAGAGTAGCTTCTGCCTCGACAGGAACTAATAGGCATCCATAATAAACCCCAGGAAGAGGAGCTGCTGCCTTGGCAGGAACTAATGGGGATCCATAATAAACCCCAGGAAGAGTAGCTGCTGCCTTGGCAGGAACTAATGGGGATCCATAATTAATACAAATCTGCCAAATATGTGTATGCGACCAAAAACATTTAATTTGACTTCGATATTGGGATGATTGAGTTGATGTGTGCCATAAGCAGCCTTTCAAAGCACTTCATGACTACAGATGTGAGTGCTACAGGGCAGTAGTCATTCTGGCAGGTAGCCTTAGAGTTCTTGGGAGCAGAAATGATGACTAGCTTGAGATGTGTGGGAATTACAGACTGAATGATTGTGAATATGCCTGCCAGCTGTTTTTTTGCTGGAATAACATCCGGCCACACGGTGTTGACCTGATTAAAAACCTCACGTCAGCCTCAGAGCGAAATCACCCAGTCTCCTTGTCGTAGCCTCAGAGTTGTCTGCGATAGCTTTGTCTTTTAGTTTAGCACCAGCCTCTGTGTTAATTAAGGGCTTTTGATTAAGGAAGCAGCGAAACTTCACTGTGGGGACAACGTCGCCGATGCATTTCCTAATGAAACTGGTCACCGAGGTGGTTTGCTCGTCTCTGCTATCGGCAGAGTCCAGGGAACATATTCCAGTTAGCGCTAGCAAAGCAGCCTTGTAGCATAGCTTCCAATTAGGATGACAATTTCTCAACAGAGCGCGTCACGGGTACTTCCTGTTTGAGCTTCTGCTTGTAGACAGGAAACAGGAGTATAGAGTCATGATCTGATTTGCCGAAGGGGGGAGGCATTATACAGTGGCAAGATAAAGTATGAGAACCCTTTGGAAACCCTAACCCTTTGGAAACCCTAACCCTAACCCTTTGGAAACCCTAAACCTTTGGAAACCCTAACCCTAACCCTTTGGAAACCCTAACCCTAACCCTTTGGAAACCCTAACCCTAACCCTTTGGAAACCCTAACCCTTTGGAAACCCTAACCCTAACCCTTTGGAATTACCTGGATTTCTACATAAATTGGTCATCAAATTTGATCTGACCTTCATCTAAGTCACAAGAATAGACAAACATAGCGTGCTTAAACTAATAATAGAAATGGTATTTTTCTTGTCTATATTGAATATATAATTTAAAAAATTCACAGCGTAGTTTGGAAAAATGTATGTGAACCCCCTAGGCTAATGACTTCACCAAAAGGTAATTGGAGTCAGCTAACCTGAGTTGAATCAATGAGACAAGATTGGCGATGTTGGTTAGAGCTGCCCTGCCCTATTAAAAAAATAATGTGAGTTTCCTATTCACAAGAAACATTGCCTGATGTGAACCACACCTCAAACAAAAGAGATCACAGAAGACCTAAGATTAAGAAATGTTGACTTGCATAATGCTGGAAAGAGTTACAAAAGTATATCTAAAAGCCTTGATGTTCAGTCATAAGACAAATTGTCTATAAATTGAGAAAGTTCAGCACTGTTGCTACTCTCCCTAGGAGTGGCCATCCTGAAAAGATGACTGCAAGAGCACAGCGCAGAATGCTCTATGAGGTTAAGAAGAATCCTAGAGTGTCAGCTAAAGACTTACAGAAATCTCTGGAACATGCTAACATCTCTGACGAGTCTACGATACGTAAAACACTAAAAAAGAATGGTGTTCATGGGAGGACACCATGGAAGAAGCCACTGCTGTCCAAAAAAAACATTGCTGCATGTCTGAAGTTTGCAAAAGAGCATCTGGATGTTCCACATCGCTACTGGCAAAATATTCTGTGGACAGATTAAACTACAGTTGAGTTGTTTGGAAGGAACACACAACACCATGTGTGGAGAAAAAAAGGCACAGCACACCAACATCAAAACCTCATCCCAACTGTAAAGTATGGTGGAGGGAGCATCATGGATTGGGGCTGCTTTGCTACCTCAGGGCCAGGACAGCTTGCTATCATCGACAGAAAAATGAATTCCTAAGATTATCAAGACATTTTGCAGGAGAATGTAAGGCTATCTGTCCGCCAATTGAAGCTCAACAGAAGTTGGGTGATGCAACAGGACAACAACCCAAAACACAGAAGTAAATCAACAGAATGGATTCAACAGAATACCCCTTCTGGAGTGGCCCAGTCAGTACTGACCTCAACCCGATTGAGATGCTATTACTTGACTTCAAGAGAGCAGTTCACACCAGACTTCCCAAAAAATGTTTGAACTGAAACAGTTTTGTAAAGAGGAATGGTCCAAAATTCCTCCTGACTGTTGTGCAGGTCTGAACCACAACTACAGAAAACATTTGTTTGAGGTTATTGCTGCTAAAGGAGGGTCAACCAGTTATTGAATCCAAGGGTTCATATATTTCTTCCACACTGCACTATGAATGTTTAAATTAAGTATTCAATATAGACAAGACAAATAAAATCATCTGTGTGTTGTTAGTTTAATAAGCAGACTGTGTTTGTCTATTGTTGTGACTTAGATGAAGATCAGATCAAATTTTATGACCAATTTATGCAGAAATCCAGGTATTTCCAAAGGGTTCACATACTTTTTCTTGCTACTGTATGCTTGTGGGTAGAGCAACAGTGGTCTAGGACTTCATTGCCCCGAGTGACGAAGGAGACGTGTTGATGGAAGTTGGGAAACAATGAAACCTCCAGGTCCATACTGAGTTTATCAGGAAGAGTATAGGAGATGTTGTTCCCACTGTGACTATTAAAACCTATCCTAACCAGAAACCGTGGATAGATGGCAGCATTCACGCAAAACTGAAAGCGCAAACCACTACATTGAACCATGGGAACATGGCAGAATACAAACAGTGTAGTTATTCCCTCCATAAGGCAATCAAACAGGCAAAACATCAGTGTAGAGAATGTAGCAATTCAACAGCTCAGACACAAGACCTATGTGGCAGGGTCTACAGACAATCACAGATTACAAAGGGAGAACCAGCTACATTGCGGCCACCTGGACAATTGAAACACCTTCGCCTGCTTTGAGGATAACACACTGCCACCGAAGTGACCCGCTACCAAGGACTGTGGGCTCTCCTTCTCCGTGGCCGACGAGAGTAACACATTTAACCTCTTGAAGCTAGGGGGCACTATTTTTATGTTTGGAAAAAATACGTTCCCAAAGTAAACTGCCTATTTCTCAGGACCAGATGCTAGAATATACATATAATTGACAGAATAGGATAGAAAACACTCTAAAGTTTCCAAAACTGTCAAAATATTGTATGTGAGTATAACAGAACTGATATTGCAGGCGAAACCCTGAGAAAAATCAAACCAGGAAGTGGCTTCTATTTTGAAAACTCCATGTTCCATAGCCTCCCATTGCTCCATTTAAAGGGATATCAACCAGATTATTTTTCCTATCGCTTCCTCAGGATGTCAGTCTTCAGACATAGTTTCAGGCTTTTATTTTGAAGAATGAGCGTGAACATAAGTGGATAGGTGGGGGCTCTCAGAGTGAGTTGTGCGCAAAAGAGAAAGGCGGCCATTGTTACTCCGGGGCCTAGTGAAAAGCCAACTGTCCCGGTTGATATATTATCGAATAGATATTTGAAAAACACCCTGAGGATTGATTATAAAAAACGTCTGACATGTTTCTGTGGACATTATGGATATAATTTGGAATTTTTGTCTGCGTTGTCGTGACCGCTCTTTCCGGTGGATTCTTGGGCATAACGCACCAAACTAACAGAGGTATTTGGATATAAAAAATATCTTTGTGGAACAAAAGGAACATTTGTTGTCTAACTGGGAGTCTCGTGAGTGAAAACATCCGAAGATCAAAGGTAAACGATTAATTTGATTGCTTTTTTGATTTTCCTGACCAAGTTACCCGATGCTAAGTGTACTTATTGTTTTGTCGAGCGATCGATAGACTTACACAAACGCTTGTATTGCTTTCGTTGTAAAGCATAATTTCAAAATCTGAGACGACAGGTGGATTAACAAAAGGCTAAACTGTGTTTTGCAATATTGCACTTGTGATTTCATGAATATGAATATTTTCTAGTAATATTATATGACTGTGGCGCTATGCTATTCAGCGTTGCTGATGACAATTATACTGGATCCGGGATGGGTATTTCAGAGGTTAAGCTTGTTAACCCTCGCAAGGCTGCCGGCCCAGGCGGCATCCCTTTCCGCGTCGTCAGAGCTTGCGCAGAACAGCTGGCTGGAGTGTTTAAGGACATACTCAATCTCTCCCTATCCTAGTCTGCTGTCTCCACATGCTTCAAGACGTCCGCCATTGTTCCTATACCCAAGAAAGGAAAGGTAACTTTACTAAATGGCTATCGACCCATAGCACTCCTGTCATCATGAAGTGCTTTGAGAGGCTTATCAAGGATCATATCACATCTACCTTACCTGACACCCTAGACCCACTTCAATTTGCTTACCGCCTCAATAGATCCACACAACGCAATTGCACACTGCCCTATCCCATCTGGACAAGAGGAATACCTGTGTAAGAATGCTGTTCATTGACTACAGCTCAGCCTTCAACACCATAGTATCCTCCAAGCTCATCATTAAGCTTGGGGCCCTGGGTCTGAACCCCACCTTGTGCAACTGGGTCCAAGACTTCCTGATGGGCCACCCCAAGGTGGTGAAGGTAGGAAACACCACTTTGCTGATCCTCAACACAGGGGCCCCCACAAAGGTGCGTGCTCAGCCCCCTCCTGTACACCCATGACTGCATGGACACACACGCCTCGAACTCAACTTTGCAGACAACAACATTAGTAGGCCTGACTACCCACAACATGTTGTTTCCGGCGCCGACAGAGATGGCCGCCTCGCTTCGCGTTCCTAGGAAACTATGCAGTTTTTTGTTTTTTTACGTGTTATTTCTTACATTAGTACCCCAGGTCATCTTAGGTTTCATTACATACAGTCGAGAAGAACTACTGAATATAAGGTCAGCGTCAACTCACCCTCAGTACGACCAAGAATATGTTTTTCGCGACGCGGACCCTGTGTTCTGCCTTACAAACAGGACAACGGAGTGGATCCTATGCAGCGACCCAAAAAAACGACTCCGAAAGAGAGGGAAACGAGGCGGTCTTCTGGTCAGACTCCGGAGACGGGCACAGCGCGCACCACTCCCTAGCATTCTTCTTGCCAATGTCCAGTCTCTTGACAACAAGGTTGATGAAATCCGAGCAAGGGTAGCATTCCAGAGGGACATCAGAGACTGTAACGTCCTTTGCTTCACTGAAACATGGCTCACTGGAGAGACTCTATCCGAAGCGGTGCAGCCAACGGGTTTCTCCACACATCGCGCTGACAGAAACAAACATCTTTCTGGTAAGAAGAGGGGCGGAGGCGTATGCCTCATGGCCAACGTGACATGGTGTGATGAAAGAAACATACAGGAACTCAAATCCTTCTGTTCACCTGATTTAGAATTCCTCACAATCAAATGTAGACCGCATTATCTACCAAGAGAATTCTCTTCGATTATAATCACAGCCGTATATATCCCCCCCCAAGCAGACACATCGATGGCTCTGAACAAACTTTATTTAACTCTCTGCAAACTGGAAACGATTTATCCGGAGGCTGCATTCATTGTAGCTGGGGATTTTAACAAGGCTAATCTGAAAACAAGACTCCCAAAATTTTATCAGCATATTGATTGCGCAATCAGGGGAGGAAAGACCTTGGATCATTGTTACTCTAACTTCCGCGACGCATATAAGGCCCTGCCCCGCCCCTCTTTCGGAAAAGCTGACCACGACTCCATTTTGTTGATCCCTGCCTACAGACAGAAACTAAAACAAGAGGCTCCCACGCTGAGGTCTGTCCAACGCTGGTCCGACCAAGCTGACTCCACACTCCAAGACTGCTTCCATCACGTGGACTGGGAGATATTTCGTATTGCGTCAGATAACAACATTGACAAATACGCTGATTCGGTGTGCGAGTTCATTAGAACGTGCGTTGAAGATGTCGTTCCCATAGCAACGATTAAAACATTCCCTAACCAGAAACCGTGGATTGATGGCAGCATTCGTGTGAAACTGAAAGCGCGAACCACTGCTTTTAATCAGGGCAAGGTGTCTGGTAACATGACCGAATACAAACAGTGCAGCTATTCCCTCCGCAAGGCTATCAAACAAGCTAAGCGCCAGTACAGAGACAAAGTAGAATCTCAATTCAACGGCTCAGACACAAGAGGCATGTGGCAGGGTCTACAGTCAATCACGGACTACAGGAAGAAATCCAGCCCAGTCACGGACCAGGATGTCTTGCTCCCAGGCAGACTAAATAACTTTTTTGCCCGCTTTGAGGACAATACAGTGCCACTGACACGGCCTGCAACGAAAACATGCGGTCTCTCCTTCACTGCAGCCGAGGTGAGTAAGACATTTAAACGTGTTAACCCTCGCAAGGCTGCAGGCCCAGACGGCATCCCCAGCCGCGCCCTCAGAGCATGCGCAGACCAGCTGGCCGGTGTGTTTACGGACATATTCAATCAATCCCTATACCAGTCTGCTGTTCCCACATGCTTCAAGAGGGCCACCATTGTTCCTGTTCCCAAGAAAGCTAAGGTAACTGAGCTAAACGACTACCGCCCCGTAGCACTCACATCCGTCATCATGAAGTGCTTTGAGAGACTAGTCAAGGACCATATCACCTCCACCCTACCTGACACCCTAGACCCACTCCAATTTGCTTACCGCCCAAATAGGTCCACAGACGATGCAATCTCAACCACACTGCACACTGCCCTAACCCATCTGGACAAGAGGAATACCTATGTGAGAATGCTGTTCATCGACTACAGCTCGGCATTCAACACCATAGTACCCTCCAAGCTCGTCATCAAGCTCGAGACCCTGGGTCTCGACCCCGCCCTGTGCAACTGGGTACTGGACTTCCTGACGGGCCGCCCCCAGGTGGTGAGGGTAGGCAACAACATCTCCTCCCCGCTGATCCTCAACACTGGGGCCCCACAAGGGTGCGTTCTGAGCCCTCTCCTGTACTCCCTGTTCACCCACGACTGCGTGGCCACGCACGCCTCCAACTCAATCATCAAGTTTGCGGACGACACAACAGTGGTAGGCTTGATTACCAACAACGACGAGACGGCCTACAGGGAGGAGGTGAGAGCCCTCGGAGTGTGGTGTCAGGAAAATAACCTCACACTCAACGTCAACAAAACTAAGGAGATGATTGTGGACTTCAGGAAACAGCAGAGGGAACACCCCCCTATCCACATCGATGGAACAGTAGTGGAGAGGGTAGCAAGTTTTAAGTTCCTCGGCATACACATCACAGACAAACTGAATTGGTCCACTCACACAGACAGCATCGTGAAGAAGGCGCAGCAGCGCCTCTTCAACCTCAGGAGGCTGAAGAAATTCGGCTTGTCACCAAAAGCACTCACAAACTTCTACAGATGCACAATCGAGAGCATCCTGGCGGGCTGTATCACCGCCTGGTATGGCAACTGCACCGCCCTCAACCGTAAGGCTCTCCAGAGGGTAGTGAGGTCTGCACAACGCATCACCGGGGGCAAACTACCTGCCCTCCAGGACACCTACACCACCCGATGTCACAGGAAGGCCATAAAGATCATCAAGGACATCAACCACTCGAGCCACTGCCTGTTCACCCCGCTATCATCCAGAAGGCGAGGTCAGTACAGGTGCATCAAAGCTGGGACCGAGAGACTGAAAAACAGCTTCTATCTCAAGGCCATCAGACTGTTAAACAGCCACCACTAACACTGAGTGGCTGCTGCCAACACACACACTGACACTGACTCAACTCCAGCCACTTTAATAATGGGAATTGATGGGAAATGATGTAAATATATCACTAGCCACTTTAAACAATGCTACCTTATATAATGTTACTTACCCTACATTATTCATCTCATATGCATACGTATATACTGTACTCTATATCATCGACTGTATCCTTATGTAATACATGTATCACTAGCCACTTTAAACTATGCCACTTTGTTTACATACTCATCTCATTTATACATACTGTACCCGATACCATCTACTGTATCTTGCCTATGCTGCTCTGTACCATCACTCATTCATATATCCTTATGTACATATTCTTTATCCCCTTACACTGTGTACAAGACAGTAGTTTTGGAATTGTTAGTTAGATTACTTGTTATTACTGCATTGTCGGAACTAGAAGCACAAGCATTTCACTACACTCGCATTAACATCTGCTAACCATGTGTATGTGACAAATAAAATTTGATTTGATTTGATTTGATTTGATGAGACAGCCTACAGGGAGTAGGTGAGGGCTCTGGGAGTGTGGTGCCAGGAAAATAACCTCTCATTCAATGTCGACAAAACAAAGGAGCACCCCCCCTATCCACATTGACGGGACCGCAGTGGAGCAGGTGGAAAGCTTCAAGTTCCTCAGCATACACATCACCGACGATCTGAAATGGTCCATGCACACAGACAGTGTGGTGAAGGCGGCGCAACAGCACCTCTTCAACCTCAGGAGGCTGGAGATATTTGGCTTGGCACCTAAAACCCTCATGCACCTAAAACTAGGGATGCACCGATATGGAATTTTTGCACGATACCGATATCTGATATTTTCCTTGCCAAAAACCTGATACCGATATTTACATATTTTGCAGCTTTTTAAGCATTCTAGTACAGTTAAATAGTTTTTACACACCGACAAAAATGTTATTTTGTTGGCATTTACGTAGGTCCCCAATTACCAGTAAAACATAATCAAAACCTATTTCTTTCACATACTTGCTGTGCTGTTTCGTTGTTTATTTGTTCAGTCTCATAAATGTCAAGCAGTGAAGTTTCAGCTGTCTATCCGTGGTCTCTCTTCCTCTGCACTGTCACTGTGTCCGTTTCCATCTTGTCCAGCTGTGTTTAACGTCACGTAAACCCTGTTTCTTGTCTGCATCGAAGTAGCGGTCCTTGTACCTGGCATCGAGCATGGTGGCGACACAGTAGCGGTCCTTGTACCTAGCATCTAGCATGGTGGCGACACAGTAGCGGTCCTTGTACCTAGCATCTAGCATGATGGCGACACAGTAGCGGTCCTTGTACCTAGCATCTAGCATGGTGGCGACACAGTAGCGGTCCTTGTACCTAGCATCTAGCATGGTGGCGACACAGTAGCGGTCCTTGTACCTAGCATCTAGCATGGTGGTGACACAGTAGAGGTCCTTGTACCTAGCATCTAGCATGGTGGCGACACAGTAGCGGTCCTTGTACCTAGCATCGAGCATGGTGCCGACACAGTAGCGGTCCTTGTACCTGGCATCTAGCATGGTGGCGACACAGTAGAGGCTCATAGAGAATGCCACCGCTTGTTCACAGCCTTGAGTACTTTTGCAATTTTAACCCCACGGTCTGTGTGGGCAGTTTTGTTGAGCAGGCGTTTCAATGCCATGACAGAGGGGTTTCACGTCTGCTGCAGACACAGTTGAGCTTCTTTCTCCAGTCAGTTTCAACAATACTGTGTAATTCGGGTAGGGCAAAATCTGAAGAATAGTACCTACTTGGTAGTGTGTACCGGGGCTCGAGGTGCTCGACCAGTCGGCAAAAGCCAACATCATCCACGACAGAGAACGGTTGATTGTCAAGTGCAATGAATTCCATTATCTTGGCGTTAATGGATGTTGCCATTGAGTTGTCTTGCTGAAATTTTCTTACCCTTTGAAATGACTGCTCGACTTGAACTTGATTAGTTGTTGGAAGTGTGCACTTTGTATTATTCTGCTTTTGTTCGTTGTCATTACGTCATCTACCTACGTTATATAGGTATGCATGTTAGCTTTGACATCGGTGTTAAACTAGACATCAGGCTGATGCCGACGTTGGCATTTTTAGCTAACGTCGGCCGTTTCCCATATGCTTACCGATATATTGTGCATTCCTACCTAAAACCCTCACAAACCTTTACAGGTGACCAATCGAGAGCATCCTGTCGGACGATATCAACACCCAGTACTGCAACTACACCGCCCTCAACCGCAGGGCTCTCCAGAAGGTGGTGTGGTCTGCCCAACACATCACCATGGTCAAACTACCTGCCCTCAAGGACACCTACACCACCCAATGTCACAGGAAGGCCAAAAAGATCAAGGACAACCACCACCGAGCCACTGCCTGTTCACCCCACTATCATCCAGAAGGCGAGGTCAATACAGGTGCATCATAGCTGGGACAGAGCGACTGAAAAACAGCTTCTATTTCAAGGCAATTAGACTGTTAAGTTGTTGTAACTCCCATCCCGGGATCGTTGTCATCATCTTACACTAATTAGCATAAAGCAATGGACATAAATATTACTAGAAAATATTCCTATTCATGAAAATCACAAGTGAAATATATTAAAACACAGCTTAGCCTTTTGTTAATAATCACCCTGCCATCTCAGATTTTCAAAATATGCTTTACAGCCAAAGCAAGACAAGCATTTGTAAAGTTTATCGATAGCCTAGCATAGCATTATGTCCAGCTAGCAGAAGGTAACTTGGTCACGAAAATCAGAAAAGCAATCAAATTAAATCGTTTACCTTTGATGAGCTTCGGATGTTTTCACTTACGAGACTCCCAGTTAGATAGCAAATGTTCCTTTTTTCCAAAAATATTATTTTTGTAGGCGAAATAGCTCCTTTTGTTCTTCACGTTTGAAGGTTGCGGTCACGACAGCGCCGGAAAATATTCCAAATTAGCTCCACAATATTGACAGAAACATGGCAAACGTTGTTTATAATGAATCCTCAAGGTGTTTTTCAAACATCTATTCGATAATAGGGGCGGCAGGGTAGCCTAGTGGTTAGAGCGTTGGACTAGTAACCGGAAGGTTGCAAGTTCAAACCCCCGAGCTGACAAGGTACAAATCTGTCGTTCTGCCCCTGAACAGGCAGTTCAGGGGCCGTCATTGAAAAAAAGAATTTGTTCTTAACTGACTTGCCTAGTTAAATAAAGGTTAAAACAAATTTGTCATATATATATATATATATATATATGACAATCTGGTTGATAGCCCATTCACTGCTCAATAGGGACGCATCGGAACGCAGAGCTTTCAAAAGATTAGTCACTTCCGGATTGGATTTCTCTCTCTGGCTTTCGCCAGTTCTGTTATACCCACCGGGACAATTGGTTTTTCAGTAGGAGCGAGAGGAAAAATGGATTGGATTTTTCTCAGGCTTTCGCCAGTTCTGTTATACTCACAGATAACATTTTTACAGTTTTGGAAACTTTAGTGTTTTCTATCCTAAGGTGTCAATTATATGCATATTCTAGCATCTTGTCCTGACAAAATATCCTGTGTACTTTGGGAACGTTATTTTTCCAAAAATGAAAACACTGCCCCCTAGTCACAACAGGTCAAATAGCCATCACTAGACAGCTTCCACCCGGTTACGTAACCCTGCACCTACGCTTCTAACACACCGACAGCATCATTGTGCAAAATAGTACGCAGCATCATCTGGATGTGTCTGCAACAAAAGTTCAACATTCACCTTCTGCTACCATTTCTGTCAAGCTGTCTACGAATACAGTTTGACGCATACATTTGAAAATCCAAAGTACGCACCACACCGAACGTACTGCAACTGCCTCTGCAACACAATGCTGCAAAGCAAACGCAGCGTTTCATTGGAAACAAATGTCATTCTGGTGTACCAAAACGCAATGACACTGTCGGTGTGATCGAAGCATTAGAATCTGCTGCCCTATATACATAGACTTGAAATCACTAGTCACTTTAATAATGTTTACATACTGCTTTACTCATCTCATATGTACAGTGGGGCAGAAAGTATTTAGTCAGCCACCAATTGTGCAAGTTCTCCCACTTAAAATGATGAGAGGCCTGTAATTTTCATCATAGGTACACTTCAACTATGACAGACAAAATGAGAAAAAAAATCCAGAAAATCACATTGTAGGATTTTTAATGAATTTATTTTCAAATTATGGTGGAAAATAAGTATTTGGTCACCTACAAACAAGCAAGATTTCTGGCTCTCACAGACCTGTAACTTCTTCTTTAAGGGGCTCCTCTGTCCTCCACTCGTTACCTGTATTAATGGCACCTGTTTGAACTTGTTATCGGTATAAAAGACACCTGTCCACAACCTCAGTCACACTCCAAACTCCACTATGGCCAAGACCAAAGAGCTGTCAAAGGACACCTGAAACAAAATTGTAGACCTGCACCAGGCTGGGAAGACTGAATCTGCAATAGGTAAGCAGCTTGGTTTGAATAAATCAACTGTGGGAGCAATTATTAGGAAATGGAAGACATACAAGACCACTGATAATCTCCCTCGATCTGGGGCTCCACGCAAGATCTCACCCCGAGGGGTCAAAATGATCACAAGAACGGTGAGCAAAAATCCCAGAACCACATGGGGGGACCTAGTGAATGACCTGCAGAGAGCTGGGACCAAAGTAACACACTACGCCGCCAGGGACTCAAATCCTGCAGTGCCAGACTTGTCCCCCTGCTTAAGCCAGTGCATGTCCAGGCCCGTCTGAAGTTTGCTAGAGAGCATTTGGATGATCCAGAAGAAGATTGGGAGAATGTCATATGGTCAGATGAAACCAAAATATAACTTTTTGGTAAAAACTCAACTCGTCGTGTTTGGAGGACAAAGAATTCTGAGTTGCATCCAAAGAACACCATACCTACTGTGAAGCATGGGGGTGGAAACATCATGCTTTGCGGATGTTTTTCTGCAAAGGGACCAGGACGACTGATCCGTGTAAAGGAAAGAATGAATGGGGCCATGTATCGTGAGATTTTGAGTGAAAACCTCCGTCCATCAGCAAGGGCATTGAAGATGAAACGCGGCTGGGTCTTTCAGCATGACAATGATCCCAAACACACCGCCCGGGCAACGAAGGAGTGGCTTCGTAAGAAGCATTTCAAGGTCCTGGAGTGGCCTAGCCAGTCTCCAGATCTCAACCCCATAGAAAATCTTTGGAGGGAGTTGAAAGTCCGTGTTGCCCAGCAACAGCCCCAAAACATCACTGCTCTAGAGGAGATCTGCATGGAGGAATGGGACAAAATACCAGCAACAGTGTGTGAAAACCTTGTGAAGACTTACAGAAAACGTTTGACCTCTGTCATTGCCAACAAAGGGTATATAACAAAGTACTGAGATACTTTTGTTATTGACCAAATACTTATTTTCCACCATAATTTGCAAATAAATAAATAAAAAATCCTACAATGTGATTTTCTGGATTTTTTTTTCTCATTTTGTCTGTCATAGTTGAAGTGTACCTATGATGAAAATTACAGGCCTCATCTTTTTAAGTGGGAGAACTTGCACAATTGATGGCTGACTAAATACTTGTTGGCCCCACTGTATATACTGTATTCTATTGTATTTTAGTCAATGCTTAACCTAATATTTATATATTCCTTAATTCATTATTTTACTTTGAGGTTTGTGTGTATTGTTGTGATTTGTTAGATATTACTGCCCTGTTGGAGCTAAAAAGACAAGCATTTCGCTACACCTGCAATAACATCTACTAAATGTGTATATGACCAAAAAAAATTGATTTACTTTCCTTACGTTTCCAAAACTGTATCGTAAGTGATGCGTATTGACGTCTAGAGCAAGCATTTGGGCTTTTAACAGAAGTCCCCCAGGAAGAAGAGGCCTTCATCAATAGGCGTTAAAGGTAGATAGCCTCTATGAATGGGGAAGCAGCTATTGCTCTTTACTCACCCGCACTCTGAAGCGAAACATGGCGAGGCGGACACAGTGGCTGAGGCAGGCTGGGGGCAGGAACCAAGCACGGGGAGGCGGAGTTGCCTTGCTGCCAACATGATTGACTATGAGCTGGGCTGTCTGGCGTTGCCCCTGGGCCCGGCGCGCCCACTCCGGCCACCGTTCCTTCCCCAGGGTCCCGTTGAACACCACGACCAGCTCAAGCCCACCCTGGTACAGACAGGCCTGGGACAGAGCGGACAGGTATCCCAGCATTGCGTTCCACTCCCCGCCGCACACCCAGTCCGTCTGGTAGCCGCCGTACAGCCGCTGCAGGCCGGAGTCAGCATCGATGAGTATCCGGGCCGGGGGTGGAGGAGGCATAGGGCCGGGGTGATGGGGGTGGTGGTGCGGGGGCTGGCGGCCCGGTGTACGGGCTAGTTTGAGGAGGTCCACGGGGACAGCTGCCCCGGGACACCGTTTCTCAAGATACTCCTGGAAGCCCTGCACACCCATCCCGGTGTTGTTGAGCCGGTGGGTCTGGCCAGGGGAGGGGGGCTCCGGGTACGTTCGGAACGCCGTGGTGATAGCTGATGTGAGAGTCGAGACTGTAACTAGCTAGAACCTGGCAGCTAGCTAACGTATCTCTCTGTGTGACTGACTGAACGACTGTTGCTGCACCTAGCTGCTGCCACCCTCAACTCTGATACGAGTGACCAACCCTGCAAAGGCAAACTAGCCTAGCACGCTAGTTGGCCAGGCCGAGAGGTGTACTTCCTAACAGCAAGTAAGAAAGCTAGCTAACTAGTTAGTGTGCAAAGCCAATCTTCTATATTTGGTCGTGTGAGTACAATTGTGTGTCCATCCCTAGCAGTATGTTGGTCAACTGCCAGCAAAGCCAGCTAGTCTAATTCTCCGGCTAAAGTTTAACTTCCCCTCTAACCAGCTAGCTAGCTAGGTAATAACACATGAAATGTTGATAACTGGTGATGGCTAGTGGCTAACTATAGTAATGGTATGATTTACTCCAAAATTATAATCCTGATTCACACGAAGAAACGTTGCGCATTAGTTGGCGAACATGACGGTCGAGTAAATCTTAATCTGACAGTATATTGATATTAGAACAGTTAGACTATTTCATATTAATGAGACGTGCTAGTTAGCAGGCCGATGGGATATCAAAAATATGATTTAGTTAGCTAGCTAACCAGCTATCTCGCTGGCTAACGTTAACCGCTGTTGCGAGCTGGGTCCCCGGCGTGACTTGACGCGTCAACTCTCAAAGACAACTCTGGGACAGAGACGACGCGAAATGAAATGGATGTTTGGAGAAATTAACGGCAGAAATTAAAAAAATTAAAAAGTTAATTAAAAACAAACGGCCGATGGTGCCTCCCTCGCTTTCTTCCACACTCACGACTTCATGTTGAGGAAGGAGACATACTTTCAAGCGATGTCAGCCATCTTGCGACTTCCTCACGGACCAACAAAAGTGGGAGGGAAGGCGGTGAGCAGAGATGACGCCGAGGGAGCTGTAGGGAAATGTAGTTACAAAAGCTCGCATTTTTCTCTAAAGGTCCCTGGAATGCTAGGGTGAAAAGACTCTAACTACCAAGAATACATGTAACGCCCTCTGCCTTGGCATGAAACGTCGGAGGGTCCTTGCTACTGGGGATCCTTGGAACGTCCCTACCATATCTACCATATTGAAGTTGAAATGTAAAATGGTTATGGTTAGGAAAGGGATTTATGGTTAAATTGAGGTTAAATGTATGGGTTAAGGTTACGTTTAGGGTCGTCCCGTCCCAAAGATACAGGATTACTAACCAAAACCAGAGGAGCGTTTTGGACTAAATGTTAAATTATGATCAGCAACACAAGTTAACTACTAAATCGATGATTGTCATGCACATTCTTCTTGCAGACTTTGCCCCCCTGCTAGAATGGACTATATATTAATCAAACAGACAATGTTTAATATTTATATTAGATCAAGTAAAGTATACATTGCATTGCATGTAAACACAAGGTGAGAGACTAATGTAACAAGTATGTAACAAGTAACCAAGCTAAGATCAGTGTATTGTAACCAAACTAAGATCAGTGCATGTAGTGTATATATCGCCCTCCTGTGGGGGCATTTGGGACAGCAGGTACACCATTTATGTTTGTATTTGAACATGAGGAAAATAGACTTTCTGTGTTTCAGATCAACCCCTCCATATCCCTCTGCCCATAGCACGTTTAGCCCCGAGGCCTAGACACTACTCTCCCTGTCCCTAGCACTCCAAATACAACCCTGCTATATCACACTCACTGAATACCAGCCCACCACCATCATCATCACACACATCACACAGACACATTTTGGCAACCTGGCATCCCATTTTTATGATATCATTCACAGACTGACTGCAATAGAAGTACGTTTGTGAATTATGTTGCTCTCTCCCCCCTCTTCTGCCTCCACTTGTCCTCTCTCCCCCCACTTGTCCTCTCTCCCCCCTCTTCTTCCTCCACTTGTCCTCTCTCCCCCTCTACTCGTCCTCTCTCCCCCCTCTTCTCCCTCCACTTGTCCTCTCTCCCCCCTCTACTTGTCCTCTCTCCCCCCTCTTCTCCCTGAACTTGTCCTCTCTCCCCCCTCTACTTGTCCTCTCTCCCCCCTCTTCTCCCTCCACTTGTCCTTTCTCCCCCTCTACTTGTCCTCTCTCCCCCCTCTTCTCCCTCCACTTGTCCTCTCTCCCCCCTCTTCTCCCTCCACTTGTCCTCTCTCCCCCCTCTACTTGTTCTCTCTCCCCCCTCTTCTCCCTCCACTTGTCCTCTCTCCCCCCTCTACTTGTCCTCTCTCCCCCCTCTTCTCCCTGAACGTGTTCTCCCCCCCCCCTCTTCTTGTCCTCTCTCCCCCCTCTTCTCCCTGAACTTGTCCTCTCTCCCCCTCTACTTGTCCTCTCTCCCCCCTCTTCTCCCTGAACTTGTCCTCTCTCCCCCCTCTACTTGTCCTCTCTCCCCCCTCTTCTCCCTCCACTTGTCCTTTCTCCCCCCTCTACTTGTCCTCTCTCCCCCTCTTCTCCCTCCACTTGTCCTCTCTCCCCCCTCTTCTCCCTCCACTTGTCCTCTCTCCCCCCTCTACTTGTCCTCTCTCCCCCTCTTCTCCCTCCACTTGTCCTCTCTCCCCCCTCTACTTGTCCTCTCTCCCCCCTCTTCTCCCTGAACGTGTCCTCTCTCCCCCTCTACTTGTCCTCTCTCCCCCCTCTTCTCCCTCCACTTGTCCTCTCTCCCCCCTCTTCCCCCTGAACTTGTCCTCTCTCCCCCCTCTACTTGTCCTCTCTCCCCCCTCTACTTGTCCTCTCTCCCCCTCTTCTCCCTGAACTTGTCCTCTCTCCCCCCTCTACTTGTCCTCTCTCCCCCCTCTTCTCCCTGAACCTGTCCTCTCTCCCCCCTCTACTTGTCCTCTCTCCCCCCTCTACTTGTCCTCTCTCCCCCCTCTTCTCCCTGAACTTGCCCTCTCTCCCCCCTCTACTTGTCCTCTCTCCCCCCTCTTCTCCCTGAACTTGTCCTCTCTCCCCCCTCTACTTGTCCTCTCTCCCCCTCTACTTGTCCTCTCTCCCCCCTCTACTTGTCCTCTCTCCCCCCTCTACTTGTCCTCTCTCCCCCCTCTTCTCCCTGAACTTGTCCTCTCTCCCCCCTCTACTTGTCCTCTCTCCCCCCTCCACTTGTCCTCTCTCCCCCCTCTACTTGTCCTCTCTCCCCCCTCTACTTGTCCTCTCTCCCCCCTCTTCTCCCTGAACTTGTCCTCTCTTAAATCACTGGGGAAGCCAAGCAAGAAAAAAAACATGTTACAAACTACAGTATGTGCTGTGATGACTGTGTTGTTTGCTCTATAACCTGTTAGTTCATATGCCTTTACCGTGGTATATAAGGCTAAGGCCGAGACAATTAGAATACACAGTGGCAGAATCAAATTTATCACAAAACCAGAGAGCCACATCTGTCCAGTGGAGTCCACAAAGCATATGCGTGTACAGTAACAGACAGTTACAGACCTAAAACATGTTGAAGCAAGATAATGTGTCTGACATTTTCAGACCACTAAACAACTACTGATTTAGAACCATGGAGAGTTGCCGCAAGTCGCAAAGAAAATAGCAGCGACCTTCACTATTCCAGCACCATTACAACTTCTACATTTATTTAAATAGGCAAGTCAGTTAAGAACAAATTTGTATTTACAATGACGGCCTACCCCGGCCAAACCTGGACGACACTGGGCAAATTATGTGCTGCCCTATGGGACTCCCAATCACGAGCGGATGTGATACAGCTTACATCATCAAATCACCTCTGCTTAGTCTAATACACTAAAAGATACCAATAATTATTTGGTCCAATCAACGTAAGCTAAATATGATGTGGCTGTCCATGGTTCTGGTTTCTGTGTGTGTGCATGCGCATTCCAGCAAGTAGAAAAACATGTTGACTCACCCTACTGGTAGAGAAACACTACCCTCCTCTCTGTCATGTTGACTCACCCTACTGGTAGAGAAACACCACCCTCCTCTCTGTCATGTTGACTCACCCTACTGGTAGAGAAACACCACCCTCCTCTCATGTTGACTCACCCTACTGGTAGAGAAACACCACCCTCCTCTCTGTCATGTTGACTCTCCCTACTGGTAGAGAAACACCACCCTCCTCTCTGTCATGTTGACTCACCCTACTGGTAGAGAAACACCACCCTCCTGGTAGAGAAACACCACCCTCCTCTCATGTTGACTCACCCTACTGGTAGAGAAACACCACCCTCCTCTCTGTCATGTTGACTCACCCTACTGTTAGAGAAACACCATCCTCCTCTCTGTCATGTTGACTCACCCTACTGGTAGAGAAACACCACCCTCCTCTCTGTCATGTTGACTCACCCTACTGGTAGAGAAACACCACCCTCCTCTCTGTCATGTTGACTCACCCTACTGGTAGAGAAACACCACCCTCCTCTCTGTCATGTTGACTCACCCTACTGGTAGAGAAACACCACCCTCCTGGTAGAGAAACACCACCCTCCTCTCATGTTGACTCACCCTACTGGTAGAGAAACACCACCCTCCTCTCTGTCATGTTGACTCACCCTACTGTTAGAGAAACACCATCCTCTTCTCTGTCATGTTGACTCACCCTACTGTTAGAGAAACACCATCCTCCTCTCTGTCATTTTGACTCACCCTACTGGTAGAGAAACACCACCCTCCTCTCATGTTGACTGACCCTACTGGTAGAGAAACACCACCCTCCTCTCTGTCATGTTGACTCACCCTACTGGTAGAGAAACACCACCCTCCTCTCTGTCATGTTGACTCACCCTACTGGTAGAGAAACACCACCCTCCTCTCTACCATGTTGACTCACCCTACTGGTAGAGAAACACCACCCTCCTCTCTGCCATGTTGACTCACCACACTCCTTACATCCCCGGCCCGCTAGCTGTCTGAATCGCTGTGTTTCCAGCCCGCCAAGCCAATCACTGGACACCTATGATCACTCGGCTACGCATGCTTCTACCTAATGTCAATATGCCTTGTCCATTGCTGTTTTGGTTATTGATTATTGCCTTATTTCACTGTAGAGCCTCTAAGCCTGCTCAATATGCCTTAGCTAACCCTTTAGTTCCACCTCCCACACTGCAGTGACCTCACCTGGTTTAAATGATGTTTCTAGAGACAATATCTCTGTAATGGGGTGCGTGCTGGTGGCAGGGAAGTCAGGCGCACGAGAACGAAATTGGTAAAAACGGAGTTATTTAATATATGCTTACAAACTCCGAAAACCAACATACATGATAAAGAAAGTGGGTAAAAACCCGTCGCACACCGTAACATACTTGGCACCAATACATACAACAAACAATTCCTGACAAGGACATGGGGGAAAACAGAGGGAAAATACACAACATGTAATTTAGGGAATTGAAACCAGGTGAGTGTGAAAACAAGACAAAACAAATGGAACATGTAAAATGAATTGATGATGGCTAGAAGACCGGTGACGTCGACCTCCGAACACCCCCCGAACAAGGAGAGTAACCAACTTCGGCAGAAGTCCTGACAATCTCTCTCATCGTCACTCAATGCATAGGTTTACCTCCACTGTATTCACATCCTACCATACCTTCGTCTGTACATTATGCCTTGAATCTATTCTACCGTGCACAGAAACCTGCTCATTTTACTCTCTGTTCCGAACGTACTAGACGACCAGTTCTTATAGACTTTAGCCGTACCCTTGTCCTACTCCTCCTCTGTTCCTCTGGTGATGTAGAGGTTAATTCAGCCCCTGCAGTGCCTAGCTCCACTCCCATTCCCCAGGCGCTATCATTTGGTGACTTCTGTAACCGTAAAAGCCTTGGTTTCATGCATGTTAACATTAGAAGCCTCCTCCCTAAGTTTGTTTTATTCACTGCTTTAGCACATTCTGCCAATCCGGATGTCCTAGCCATGTCTGAATCCTGGCTTAGGAAAACCACCAAAAACCCTGAAATTTCCATCCCTAACTATAACATTTTCCTACCAGATAGAACTACCAAAGGGGTCGGTGTTGCAATCTACTGCAGAGATAGCCTGCAGAGTCTTACTTTCCAGGTCTGTGCCAAATAATTTGAGCTTCCACTTATAAAAATCCACCTTTCCAGAAACAAGTCTCTCACCTTCGCCACTTGCAATAGACCACCCTCTGCCCTCAGCTGTGCCCTGGACACCATATGTGAATTGATTGCCCCCCATTGCCCCCCTATTTTCAGAGCTTGTGCTGGGACATCCTTAACACCCCGCCATCCTACAATCTAAGCTTGATGCAGTCAATCTCACACAAATTATTAATGAACCTACCAGGTACAACCCCAAATCCGTAAAGACAAGCACCCTCATGTCTTCAATCAGGATCTCAGCGATCACTGCCTCATTGCCTGCATCCGTAATGGGTCTGCGGCCAAACGACCACCCCTCATCACTGTCAAACGCTCCCTAAAACACTTCAGCGAGCATGCCTTTCTAATCGACCTGGCCCGGGTATCCTGTAAGGATATTGACCTCATTCCATCAGTAGGGGATGCCTGGTTATTCTTTAAAAGTGCTTCCCTCACAATCTTAAATAAGCATGCCCCATTCAAAAAATGTAGAACCAGGAACAGATATAGCCGTTGCTTCAATCCAGAACTGACTGCCCTTGACCAGCACAAAAACATCCTGTGGTGTACTGCATTGGCATCAAATAGCCCCCACGATATGAGACATTTCAGGGAAGTTAGGAACCAATATACACAGGCAGTTAGGAAAGCTAAGGCTAGCTTTTTCAAACAGAAATGTTCATCCTGTAGCACAAACTCCAAAAAGTTCTGGGACACTGTAAAGTCCATGGAGAGTAAGAGCACCTCCTCCCAGCTGCCCACTGCACTGAGGCTAGGAAACACTGTCACCACCGATAAATCCACTATAATGGAGAATTTCAATATGCATTTTTCTACAGCTGGCCATGCTTTCCACCTGGCTAACCCTACATCGGTCAACAGCCCTGCACCCCCAACAGCAACTTGCCCAAGCCTCCCCCATTTGTCCTTCATCCAAATCCAGATAGCTGATGTTCTGAAAGAGATGCAAAATCTGGACCCCTACAAATCAGCCGGGCTAGACAATCTGGACCTCTCTTTCTAAAATGATCAGCCGAAATTGTTGCATTCCCTATTACTGGCCTATTCAACCTCTCTTTCGTATTGTCTGAGATCCCCAAAGATTGTAAAGCTGCCGCGATCAACCCCCTCTTCAAAGGGGGAGACACTCTAGACCCAAACTGCTACAGACCAATATCTATCCTACCCTGCCTTTCTAAGGTCTTCGAAAGCCAAGTCAACAAACAGATCACCGATTGCTACGCAATCTGGTTTTCGAGCTGGTCGGGGTGCACCTCAGCCACGCTCAAGGTCCTAAACGATATCAAAACCGCCATTGATAAGAGACAATACTGTGCAGCTGTTTTCATCGACCTGGCCAAGGTTTTAGACTCTGTCAATCACCACATTCTTATTGGCAGACTCAACAGCCTTGGTTTCTCAAATGACTGCCTCGCCTGGTTCACCAACTACTTCTCAGACAGACTGTCAAATCGGAGGGTCTGTTGTCCTGACCTCTGGCAGTCTCTATGGGGGTGCTACAGGGTTCAATCCTTGGGCCGACTCTGATCTCTGTATACATCAATGTCGCTCTTGCTGCTGGTGATTCTCTGATCCACCTCTACGCAGACGACACCATTCTGTACACTTCTGGCCCTTCTTTGGACACTGTGTTAACTAACCTCCAGATGAGCTTCAATGCCATACAACTCTCCTTCCGTGGCCTCCAACTGCTCTTAAATGCTAGTAAAACTAAATGCATGCTCTTCAACCGATCGCTGCCCACACCTGCCTGCCCGTCCAGCATCACTACTCTGGACGGTTCTGACTTAGAATATGTGGACAACTACAAATGCCTAGGTGTCTGGTTAGACTGTAAACTCTCCTTCCAGACTCACATTAAGCATCTCCAATCCCAAATTAAAATTAAATCTAGAATCGGCTTCCTATTTCGCAACAAAGCATCCTTCACTCATGCTGCCAAACATATCCTCGTAAAACTGACTATCCTACAGATCCTTGTTTTCGGCTATGTCATTTACATAACAGCCTCCAACATTCTACTCAGCAAATTGGATGCAGTCTATCACAGTGCCATCTGTTTTGTCACCAAAGCCCCATATACTACCCACCACTGTGACCTGTATGCTCTCGTTGGCTGGCCCTCACTACATACGCGTCGCCAAACCCACTGGCTCCAGGTCATCTATAAGTCTTTGCTTGGTAATGCCCTGTCTTATCTCAGCTCACTGGTCACCATAGCAGCACCCAACGGTAGCATGCGCTCAAGCAGGTATATTTCACTGGTCATTTGAACATCTTGACCATGTTTTGTTATAATCTCCACCCGGCACAGCCAGAAGAGGACTGGCCACCCCACATAGCCTGGTTCCTCTCTAGGTTTCTTCCTAGGTTTTGGCCTTTCTAGGGAGTTTTTCCTAGCCACCGTGCTTCTACACCTGCATTGCTTGCTGTTTGGGGTTTTAGGCTGGGTTTATGTACAGCACTTTGAGATATCAGCTGATGTACGAAGGGCTATATAAATAAATTTGATTTGAATTTGATTTGATTTGGTCATCCTCAAAGCCAATTCCTACTTTGGCCGCCTTTCCTTCCAGTTCTCTGCTGCCAATGACTGGAACGATCTGCAAAAAATCACTGAACCTGGAGACTCATATCTCCCTCACTAACTGTCAAGTGTCAGTGTGCAGCGGTGAGGACGGAGTCAGGCGCAGGACACAGAACTGAGTAAAATAACGTACTTTACTCGAAAAGAAACAACCATAAATTCCACGCAGGGAAAACACACCACACAGCAGTCTAACACTCAACAAGGAACAAACACGCACAAAACATATTGGGAACCAGAGGGTTAAATAGGGAAAATAGTATTAACGTAATGGGAACCAGGTGTGTACAATCAAGACAAAACAACATAGAAAAAGAAACATAGCTAGAAAGCCGGTGACGACGACCACCGATCGCCGCCCGAACAAGGAGACGCAAAAATGTTTAACATTTATTTAACTAGGAAAGTCAGTTAAGAACAAATTCTTATTTTCAATGACGGCCTAGGAACAGTGGGTTAACTGCCTGTTCAGGGGCAGAATGACAGATTTGTACCTTGTCAGCTCGGGGGTTTGAACTCTCTAACGACTAGGCTACCCTGCCGCCCCATCTATCACTCCGGTGTTTAATTTAATTATTTCGCCTCTATGGCCTATTTATTGCCTTACCTCCCTTATCCTACCTCATTTGCACACACTGTATATAGACTTGTTCTATTGTATTATTGACTGTATGTTTGTTTATTCCATGTGTAACTTTGTGTTGTTGTTTGTGTCACCCTGCTTTGCTTTATCTTGGCCAGGTCGCAGTTGTAAATGAGAACTTGTTCTCAACTAGCCTACCTGGTTAAATAAAGGTGAAATACATGTTTAAAAATAAACTCGCTCACCGAGTCAATCAATGTTATTGTCTGAGGCTACCCGGAACATAACCACATAATCGAAGCAATCTTGAGGAATCCGATTGGTCAGACCAGCGTTGGATAGACCTAAGCACAGGCGCTTCCTGTTTTAGTTTCTGCCTATAGGAAGGGAACAAGAAGATGGAGTCATGGTCAGATTTGCCTAAAGGAGGGCGGGGAGGGCCTTTGTGTGCATCTCAGAAGTTTGAAAAGTAATGATCGAGCGTGTTACTCGCTCGTGTACTGCAATCGATATGCTGATAGAATTTAGGTAGCCTTGTTGTCAAATTAGCTTTGTTTAAATCCCCAGCTACCATTAATGCAGCCTCAGGATATATGGTTTCCAGTTTGCTTAAAGTCCAGTGAAGTTCCTTGATGGTCGTCTTGGTATCCCCTTGCGGGGGGATATACACGGCTGTGCCGATATACACAACTGTGACGATAACCGAGGAGTGTTCTCTTGGGAGATAATACGGTCTGCATTTGATTGTGAGGAATACTAGGTCAGGTGAACAAAAGGACTTGAGTTATTGTATGTTATTACAATTACACCATGAGTTGTTAATCATGAAACATACACCTCCGCCCTTCTTACCGGAGAGATGTTTATTCCTGTCGGTGCGATGCCCTGAAAATCCCGTTGGCTGTACGTACTCTGACAGCATGTCCCCAGCTAGCCATGTTCCTGTGAAACAGAGTATGTTACAATCCCGGATATCTCTTTGGAAAGCAACTCTTGCTCTGATTTCGTCGACTTTGTTAACTAGGGACTGGACAATAGCAAAGAATATACTCAGAAGCGATGGTTGGTGTGTGCGCAACCGAAGCCTCACTGGAAGACGGCGTTGTTTTGGGTTGGCCTCTGGAATTGGTTCCAATGCCCTGGGAGGTGCAGACAAAGGATTTGCTTTGGGAAAGTTGTATTCCTGGTCGTAGTGGTGCTGGTTAGTTGACGTCTCTCTGATATCCAATAGTTCTTTCCCGGCTGTATGTAATAACACAACATTTTCTTGGCTAACAATGTAAGAAATAATACATAAAAAAATAAAATACTGCATAGTTTCCTAAGGACTAGAAGTGAAGCTGCCATTTCTATCGGCGCCATCTTGTTTTGACCTGTCAGAGGGTTTCCACAGATGACAATGAAAATCAACTAAGCGCTATATTAATACATTACTTGTCTCTTTATCTGTATATACCTCTGTGTATGTGTTTGGGTTGGGGTCTATATGCCTGTGGGGGGGGGGGGGGGGGGGGGGGGTCTTCCTAATCCCCAGCCATTCTCTCTCACTGCAATCTGGTCTCTTGTCCTCTCCCTTTCAGTCTCTTGTCCTCTCCCTCTCAGTCTCTTGTCCTCTCCCTCTCAGTCTCTTGTCCTCTCCCTCTCGGTCTCTTGTCCTCTCAGTCTCTTGTCCTCTCCCTCTCAGTCTCTTGTCCTCTCCCTCTCGGTCTCTTGTCCTCTCAGTCTCTTGTCCTCTCCCTCTCAGTCTCTTGTCCTCTCCCTCTCAGTCTCTTGTCCTCTCCCTCTCAGTCTCTTGTCCTCTCCCTCTCAGTCTCTTGTCCTCTCAGTCTCTTGTCCTCTCCCTCTCAGTCTCTTGTCCTCTCCCTCTCAGTCTCTTGTCCTCTCCCTCTCAGTCTCTTGTCCTCTCCCTCTCAGTCTCTTGTCCTCTCCCTCTCAGTCTCTTGTCCTCTCAGTCTCTTGTCCTCTCAGTCTCTTGTCCTCTCCCTCTCAGTCTCTTGTCCTCTCCCTCTCAGTCTCTTGTCCTCTCCCTCTCTTGTCCTCTCAGTCTCTTGTCCTCTCAGTCTCTTGTCCTCTCAGTCTCTTGTCCTCTCCCTCTCAGTCTCTTGTCCTCTCCCTCTCAGTCTCTTGTCCTCTCAGTCTCTTGTCCTCTCCCTCTCAGTCTCTTGTCCTCTCCCTCTCAGTCTCTTGTCCTCTCCCTCTCAGTCTCTTGTCCTCTCCCTCTCCCTCTCAGTCTCTTGTCCTCTCCCTCTCAGTCTCTTGTCCTCTCCCTCTCGGTCGCTTGTCCTCTCAGTCTCTTGTTCTCTCAGTCTCTTGTCCTCTCCCTCTCAGTCTCTTGTCCTCTCCCTCTCAGTCTCTTGTCCTCTCAGTCTCTTGTCCTCTCCCTCTCAGTCTCTTGTCCTCTCAGTCTCTTGTCCTCTCCCTCTCAGTCTCTTGTCCTCTCCCTCTCAGTCTCTTGTCCTCTCCCTCTCAGTCTCTTGTCCTCTTCATCTCAGTCTCTTGTCCTCTCAGTCTCTTGTCCTCTCAGTCTCTTGTCCTCTCAGTCTCTTGTCCTCTCAGTCTCTTGTCCTCTCAGTCTCCTGTCCTCTCAGTATCTTGTCCTCTCAGTCTCTTGTCCTCTCCCTCTCAGTCTCTTGTCCTCTCCCTCTCAGTCTCTTGTCCTCTCAGTCTCTTGTCCTCTCAGTCTCTTGTCCTCTCCCTCTCAGTCTCTTGTCCACTCCCTCTCAGTCTCTTGTCCTCTCAGTCTCTTGTCCTCTCCCTCTCAGTCTCTTGTCCTCTCAGTCTCTTGTCCTCTCCCTCTCAGTCTCTTGTCTTCTCAGTCTCTTGTCCTCTCCCTCTCAGTCTCTTGTCCTCTCCCTCTCAGTCTCTTGTCCTCTCCCTCTCAGTCTCTTGTCCTCTTCATCTCAGTCTCTTGTCCTCTCAGTCTCTTGTCCTCTCAGTCTCTTGTCCTCTTAGTCTCTTGTCCTCTCAGTCTCTTGTCCTCTCCCTCTCAGTCTCTTGTCCTCTCCCTCTCAGTCTCTTGTCCTCTCAGTCTCTTGTCCTCTCAGTCTCTTGCCCTCTCCCTCTCAGTCTCTTGTCCACTCCCTCTCAGTCTCTTGTCCTCTCAGTCTCTTGTCCTCTCCCTCTCAGTCTCTTGTCCTCTCAGTCTCTTGTCCTCTCAGTCTCTTGTCCTCTCCCTCTCAGTCTCTTGTCCTCTCCCTCTCAGTCTCTTGACCTCTCAGTCTCTTGTCCTCTCAGTCTCTTGTCCTCTCCCTCTCAGTCTCTTGTCCTCTCCCTCTCCCCCGCTCAGTGTTTATTATTCTCTCTCTCTCAGTCTCTTGTCCTCTCCCTCTCAGTCTCTTGTCCTCTCCCTCTCAGTCTCTTGTCCTCTCCCTCTCCCTCGCTCAGTGTTTATTATTCTCTCTCTCTCAGTCTCTTGTCCTCTCCCTCTGTCTCTTGTCCTCTCCCTCTCCCTCTCAGTCTCTTGTCCTCTCCCTCTCAGTCTCTTGTCCTCTCCCTCTCTTGTCCTCTCCCTCTCAGTCTCTTGTCCTCTCCCTCTCAGTCTCTTGTCCTCTCCCTCTCCCTCTCAGTCTCTTGTCCTCTCCCTCTCAGTCTCTTGTCCTCTCCCTCTCCCTCTCAGTCTCTTGTCCTCTCCCTCTCCCTCGCAGTGTTTATTATTCTCTCTCTCTCAGTCTCTTGTCCTCTCCCTCTCAGTCTCTTGTCCTCTCCCTCTCAGTCTCTTGTCCTCTCCCTCTCCCTCGCTCAGTGTTTATTCTTCTCTCTCTCTCTCATTTAGTGTCAGCTGTTTGCGACCCTGCGCACGCATCCCGTAATCCAGGACTCAGTTCCAGTAACATTCCTTCTTCTCCAAGATGATGGGTTGGTCTGTTCTGTCTCTGTCCCGGGTGCTGCAGGCCAACACACACACAGCTCAGGTAAGACATCCAGTTCGCTTGTTAGAAAGTTGTTAGAAAGTAACATTGAAAGCTATGTGTTTGACATGTCAACTTGCATTTATTTAGCCTGGTTTGGTTTGTACGGTAAGCTGATTACTCAACTAGCTAATGTTAGCAAGTCGACCCAGTTAGCTAAAGCTATCTAGCCCCACGGCATCACGTAAGCCTGTGTCACTGTCCAGCACTAAGATAGCGTAGCGACAAGGTCAGTGCTGATATAACTGTCAGATACAGCCCTGGATCCGTTGCTTATCAACTAAACCTGTGTTTCAGGCAACAACTTAATGTTGTAACCCAAGTTACCAATATCACATCTAGCTAACTACATTATTTACATGAGAAAGTCAAGCGTCTCAAATTCCCGAGCAAGCCTGCATCGGCAACTATATAGGTAGCTCCATATAGGAAAAATACTCTTCTGCACCATCAGCTGTAGCTGAGTGTTGCTGTTCTTTCAGGGTCGTTCGTGCTCTGTCAGTTGACTTGTTAGTGGTCCATTTAAGACAACTAATGCTTTATAATTAGGCAGACGTGTGTTTTATGTTTAATTAGGCGAAAGAAACCCTCAGCTGTTTAGGAGAGGTGCTAGCAGAGTAGAACACCTGGTTAGGAGAGGTGCTGGCTAGCAGAGTAGAACACCTGGTTAGGAGAGGTGCTAGCAGAGTAGAACACCTGTTTAGGAGAGGTGCTAGCAGAGTAGAACACCTGTTTAGGAGAGGTGCTAGCAGAGTAGAACACCTGTTTAGGAGAGGTGCTAGCAGAGTAGAACACCTGTTTAGGAGAGGTGCTAGCAGAGTAGAACACCTGTTTAGGAGAGGTGCTAGCAGAGTAGAACACCTGTTTAGGAGAGGTGCTGGCTAGCAGAGTAGAACACCTGTTTAGGAGAGGTGCTAGCAGAGTAGAACACCTGTTTAGGAGAGGCGCTGGCTAGCAGAGTAGAACACCTGTTTAGGAGAGGTGCTGGCTAGCAGAGTAGAACACCTGTTTAGGAGAGGTGCTGGCTAGCAGAGTAGAACACCTGTTTAGGAGAGGTGCTGGCTAGCAGAGTAGAACACCTGTTTAGGAGAGGTGCTGGCTAGCAGAGTAGAACACCTGTTTAGGAGAGGTAATGGCTAGCAGAGTAGAACACCTGTTTAGGAGAGGTGCTGGCTAGCAGAGTAGAACACCTGGTTAGGAGAGGTGCTAGCAGAGTAGAACACCTGTTTAGGAGAGGTGCTAGCAGAGTAGAACACCTGTTTAGGAGAGGTGCTAGCAGAGTAGAACACCTGTTTAGGAGAGGTGCTAGCAGAGTAGAACACCTGTTTAGGAGAGGTGCTAGCAGAGTAGAACACCTGTTTAGGAGAGGTGCTAGCAGAGTAGAACACCTGTTTAGGAGAGGTGCTGGCTAGCAGAGTAGAACACCTGTTTAGGAGAGGTGCTAGCAGAGTAGAACACCTGTTTAGGAGAGGCGCTGGCTAGCAGAGTAGAACACCTGTTTAGGAGAGGTGCTGGCTAGCAGAGTAGAACACCTGTTTAGGAGAGGTGCTGGCTAGCAGAGTAGAACACCTGTTTAGGAGAGGTGCTGGCTAGCAGAGTAGAACACCTGTTTAGGAGAGGTGCTGGCTAGCAGAGTAGAACACCTGTTTAGGAGAGGTGCTGGCTAGCAGAGTAGAACACCTGTTTAGGAGAGGTGCTGGCTAGCAGAGTAGAACACCTGTTTAGGAGAGGTGCTGGCTAGCAGAGTAGAACACCTGTTCAGGAGAGGTGCTGGCTAGCAGAGTAGAACACCTGTTTAGGAGAGGTGCTGGCTAGCAGAGTAGAACACCTGTTTAGGAGAGGTGCTGGCTAGTGGAGTAGAACACCTGTTTAGGAGAGGTGCTGGCTAGCAGAGTAGAACACCTGTTTAGGAGAGGTGCTGGCTAGCAGAGTAGAACACCTGTTTAGGAGAGGTGCCGGCTAGCAGAGTAGAACACCTGTTTAGGAGAGGTGCTGGCTAGTGGAGTAGAACACCTGTTTAGGAGAGGTGCTGGCTAGCAGAGTAGAACACCTGTTTAGGAGAGGTGCTGGCTAGCAGAGTAGAACACCTGTTTAGGAGAGGTGCTGGCTAGCAGAGTAGAACACCTGTTTAGTAGAGGTGCTGGCTAGCAGAGTAGAACACCTGTTTAGGAGAGGTGCTGGCTAGTGGAGTAGAACACCTGTTTAGGAGAGGTGCTGGCTAGTGGAGTAGAACACCTGTTTAGTAGAGGTGCTGGCTAGCAGAGTAGAACACCTGTTTAGTAGAGGTGCTGGCTAGCAGAGTAGAACACCTGTTTAGGAGAGGTGCTGGCTAGTGGAGTAGAACACCTGTTTAGGAGAGGTGCTGGCTAGCAGAGTAGAACACCTGTTTAGGAGAGGTGCTGGCTAGTGGAGTAGAACACCTGTTTAGGAGAGGTGCTGGCTAGCAGAGTAGAACACCTGTTTAGGAGAGGTGCTGGCTAGTGGAGTAGAACACCTGTTTAGGAGAGGTGCTGGCTAGCAGAGTAGAACACCTGTTTAGGAGAGGTACTGGCTAGCAGAGTAGAACACCTGTTTAGGAGAGGTGCTGGCTAGCAGAGTAGAACACCTGAAAAAGAAGCGGAGAGCCTCACACTCTAGGAGCTCAGATAACGTTGGTTATTAGGTTGACAGACAAGCTATACCCTAATGAAGACAGCTTGTCTGTCGAAACGTTGGTTATTAGGTTACTAAATTATTATTACATCTGAGCTCCTAGAGTGTGCGGCTCTCATTATGTTTAATTCGACCTAATAATAATAGTTAGGTGGGTAATTCTATTTGTCCTAGAGAGCTAAAGGATGCTAGCTGGCTAGCTAAGAAGTTTTGTGGTTTTAGTGTGGTTGGAAACATTATGTTGACCTGTTTTCTGACCTGTTCTGCTACACCCCGGGCAGGTGTTGAGGGCAGCCTTGTGCGGAAGGAGGCAGATGTCCCGCTACACCGTGAGTGACACAACAACCAGAACTTAACCAAGGCAATATGATGCATGACTGTAAAACTGTGTTGGAACAAAATGGTGACTCTATCACCGTGTAGAGTCACCGTGTAGAGTCACCGTGTAGAGTCACCGTGTAGAGTCACCGCGTAGTCACCGCGTAGAGTCACCGCGTAGAGTCACCGCGTAGAGTCACCGCGTAGAGTCACCGCGTAGAGTCACCGCGTAGAGTCACCGTGTAGAGTCACCGCGTGGAGTCACCGTGTAGAGTCACCGTGTAGCATGCTGACCACACCACTCACGCCGCGTGCGTTGCAATATAAATGTACACATACATGTTACTCACTGCACCCACACTGCTCGCAAGCGTCTGTGTAGCCAGGCGCTAAAATAGAACTTGGTTCTATTTGTGAGGCGCTGCAAGTCCCACCTCTTCCATCTCCTCATTGGTTTTTAGGAGCATATACCCACGTGGGTGATTGAAAGATGAACTGAGGTACAATCTCCAGACCAGTTGATGGTGGTAAAGCACCTTAACGTTGGTTGCCAACCGTCATATCAAGTCCAAAGAAGAAGAAGAAGCCTGAAGGAGGAGAGATTACTAGAAACTAACTCTGTTTACCCTTTTATCTGTGGATTAATTGTCAGAGTAGAGGACCTTGTGCATTTCAGGTAAAATAACAACCCAATGTTTATATCTCAGGACAAATTAGCTAGCAACAGCAAGCTAGCAAGCTAAATTGTCATTCATGTTTAATTATTTTCAACCTATCCCCAAGTTTAGAGTTTGTTTTGATATTTCAACCTGCGTGTTCTGATCATGCCTGGTGTGGGTGGACAAAATCAACTTGCGCGTGATGGAACACGCGGATACGCGGTCAGCATGTAGGGATAGGAATTGGATGTTAGTGATTGATAAGTAATGTCTGAGCTCATGGAGATGATGGTTACTGTTAGAATGAAGACATGTTCTCCAGAGCTCCTGTATACTGCCTCTGGCTGCTCTTAACTTTCCTTTAGTCCAACCCTTTACATACAGATGTATTGGAATCTCAAAATGCCTTCTGCCTCTCCCACCATGTCAACACGACTGTTATGCCCCTGTAATACATTGTACCCAAACTAACTAACTACATTATGAGTCCTGTCGTTATGCCCATAGATAGCATGGATGCTAATATATTAGCAAGAACCTGTCTGTCCGTTCTCCCTGACTAACGCTCCCTCTGTTATCTCCTCTATCTTCTCCCTCCATCCTCTACAACAGATCATAGTGAGTACAGAGACACACACACACACAAAGTAGTGGTCATAGTTATATTGTTGTAGCTTCTAGTCATTGCTGGTTTAAGAAAAGGCTGGAGTTAGGGTTCTGTATTCCTTGTTGTGGTTCTGTGTGTTCCAGCCACCCCCAGCACGGTACGGGGGTCGGCACACGGTGACGCTCATCCCAGGAGACGGTATCGGACCTGAGCTACTTAGCCATGTTAGAGAACTGTTCAGGTTAGACACACACACACACACACACACACACACACACACACACACACACACACACACACACACACACACACACACACACACACACACACACACACACACACACACACACACACACACACACACACACACACACACACACACACACACACACACACACACTAACTCCTACATTTCTGTGTGTACATTAGGTTCTGCTGTGTACCTGTGGATTTTGAGGTGGTGAATGTGGATTCTACTATGACATCAGAGGATGATATCAACGACGCCATTACAGCCATCAGACGCAACGGAGTGGCCCTCAAAGGTCTGGAGGAGGGAGGGGGAGAGAGACGGAGGGGGAGAGAGAGAGGTGGAAGGGGAGAGAGAGGGAGGGGGAGAGAGAGGGAGGGGGAGAGAGCCAGAGAGAGAGGTGGAAGGGGAGAGAGAGGGAGGGGGAGAGAGAGGGAGTGGGAGAGAGCCAGAGAGAGAGGTGGAAGGGGAGAGAGAGGGAGGGGGAGAGAGCCAGAGAGAGAGGTGGAAGGGGAGAGAGAGGGAGGGGGAGGGAGAGGGAGGGGGAGAGAGCCAGAGAGAGAGGTGGAAGGGGAGAGAGAGGGAGGGGGAGAGAGCCAGAAAGAGAGGTGGAAGGGGAGAGAGAGGGAGGGGGAGAGAGCCAGAGAGAGAGGTGGAAGGGGAGAGAGAGGGAGGGGGAGAGAGAGGTGGAAGGGGAGAGAGTCTGAGAGAAAGAGAATGCAAAAACCTAAGAAAAAAAATGGAGAAACAAATCAACAAAAAACATAGAGACCCAGAAACCCAGAGTCTACGCCTTCACTATGGTGAATCACTAAAACAATACAGAAATACACAATGGAAAAAGAAGGAACAGCACGTCAGAAATCTGCTCAAAGTAAATGAAGAATCTATAGAATCGAACGACTTCTGGGACACTAAACAAACAACAACATGAAGAGTTATCTATCCAAAATTGAGATGTATGGATGAACCAATTCTCCCAAAATGCTGGCCCTTTAACAAAGAACAAACAGCAAAAACATATACATGAACAAATAAAAATCTAAGAATCAACTATTAAAGACTACCAGAACCCACTGGATTCTCCAGTTACATTGAATGATCTACAGGATCATACAAACGCTCCACCCCAAAAAGGCCTGTGGTGTTGATGGTATCCTCAATGAAATGATCAAATATACAGACCACAAATTCAAATTGGCCATATTTAAACTCTATAACATCATCCTTAGCTCTGGCATCTTCCCAAATATTTGATACCAAGGACTGATCACCACAATCCACAAAATTGGAGACAAATTTGACCCCAATAACTACCGTGGAATATACGTCAACAGCGACCTTGGGAAAATCCTCTGCATTATCATTAACGGCAAACTCGTTCATTTCCTCACTGAAAACAATGTACTGAACTGGCTTTTTACCAAATTGCCGTATGACAGACCACGTATTCACCCTCCACACCCTAATTGACAAACAAACCAAAACAGTCTTCTCATGTTTTGTTGATTTCAAAAAAGCTTTTGACTCAATTTGGCATGAGGGTCTGCTATAGAAATTGATGGAACGTGGTGTTGGGGGAAAAACATACGACATTATAAAATCCATGTACACAAACAACAAGTGTGTGGCTAAAATTGGGGAAAAAACAAATTTCTTTCCACAGTGCCATGAGGTGAGGTAGGGATGCAGCTTAAGCCCCACACTCTTGACAAACAGCAAATTGAGCTTTTGTGCTGAATTCTGAAAAAATATCCTGTGTACAACATAAAACACCAAATAATGCACGCAGAGCAGAATTAGGCCGATACTTGCTAATTATCAAAATCCAGAAAAGAGTCGTTAAATTCTACAACCACCTAAAAGAAAGCAATTCCCACACCTTCCATAACAAAGCCATAACCTACAGAGAGATGCACTTGGTGAAGAGGCAACTAATCAAGCTGGTCCTGAGACTAGTATCAAGGCTAAGGCAGAGACCCAGATCTAGGCACAGGAGGTGGATAGTACGAGTCTCAGAGTTTATTATAGTACAAGGCAAAAAAGAAGTCATGACAGTCAAAGAGTCGTAATCCAGGAAAACAGGAGACAAAGGACTGTGAGACAGTGGTTAAATTCTAGATACATGGAAAGTGGGACGTATACGGAGAGTGCAGGGCAACAGAAGGCGAATAGCAGAGGGCTAAGAACCTTAGAGAAAGAAAGGGCCGATAAATTGTGGGGAATGTTTGCAGGACTCCACTCTGAGGATCCCTAGTGGAAACCCTCTGCCCAAGATGGTAGCGGGTAGCAGGGGTCCGGTGGCAGTCCACCTGTCGTCAATACCTGGAGCTGGACTTGAGAAGAGCGATCCGGGTTCTCTTCCAGGTACGGCAACAGCAACAGACGAATATCTGGGCAGATGACTGCACATTAGACTGGGGATGAAAACCAGAGGATAGAGAACTAAGGACCGCGATCGATCGGAGACCATGTCGACCAGATGTGTATGAATCCGGAAGATGTGCTGCACCTTGTGCTGGGCCGTCTCCTTAGCTGAGGGCAACTTAGGAAGGGGGATAAAGTGGGCGGTTTTGGAAAACCTATCCACCACCGTAAGAATGGTTGTGTTGCCATCTGACGGAGGGAGACCCGTGACGAAGTCCAAGGATATATGGGAGCAGGAGCAGTGAGGAACAGGGAGTGGTTGAAGGAGGCCAGCCGGAGCTTGCCGCACAGTCTTGTTCTGCACACACACAGTGCAGGCGGCAACGAACGCGGAGACGTAAGGAACCATGGTGGGCCACCAAAAACATTGTCAGATGAAAGCCAAGGTCCGACAGGAACCAGGATGACAAGTGAGCCTCGAGGAATGTGCCCATTCCAGAACCGGAGCACGGGCAGAGTCCGGGACAAACATCAGATTAGCCGGGGCCCAACCTCAATTCCCCAGATGAAAGCAGCCACAGAAAGTAGGGAGGATGGCCTCGGGGTCCGATGGTTTAGCGGTGGGGCTGTACAGATGTGAAAGTGTGTCAGGCTTCACATTCCTGGACCCAGGGTGGTAGGAGATAGTGAAATGAAAACGAGTGAATAATAGGGCCCATTTCACCTGCCTGGAGTTTAGGCCTTGGCGGTGCAGAGATATTTCAGGTTTTTATGGTCCACATCAAGAGATGGATGTTCCGCCCCTTCTAACCAGTGCCTCCACTCCTCCAACGCCATCTTAACAGCGAGTTATTCCCGATTTCCCACGGAGTCCCTCTCAGTGGAGTTAAGACGATGGGAAAGGAAGGCGCAGAGATGCAGCTTCTGGTCCCCACTCCGATGTCCAAGGTGTCCGCCTCCACCACGAACTGACGGGATGGTCCAGATGGATTAAGATAGGGGCTGTAGGGAATCGAACGGAACCTTGGGAGAGGAGTGTGGAGAGAAGGAGGAAGCAAGGGTGCTGTAACCACAGATGAAACGCCGGTAGAAATTAGCAAACCCCAGGAAACGTTGCTGCTGTACTCTGGATGTGGGTTGAGGGAAATCCACCACCGCTCTCACCTTGTCAGGGTCCATCTGAATGTTCCTGGCAGCAATGATGTATCCTGGGAAGGAGATGGTGTAGCGATGGAAAGCTGGTTCTCCAGGAGATGCAGGAGGGCCTGTCGGACATGGAGGATATGCTCCTCTGCCCACTGGGAATAAATGAGAGGACAGGAATGGTGGACAGACCTGAGGCTAGCAGGGAGACGTCCCGGGGCTGTGCCGACATCAGACAGCAAAATGGACTCCAACCCATGATGGAACCCATAGCCCATTCAATTAGGGGATTGTGCCTCTGGAGCCATGAAAATCCCATAACCATGGGTACATGAGGAGACTCCAGGAGCAGAAACTATAAAGACTCACTGTGGTTGCCTGACAACTTGCAGGTAGAACCATATTGTGAGTGACTCTGCCAATAGAGTGCCCATCCAGCGCTCTGACATCCATCGGGATGGAAAGGGGTTGAGTGGAGATACCCAGCTCAGACACCAGGGTAGTGTCCATTAAGCTCTCATCGGCCACATAGTCAAAGCGCACCCGGATGGATTCGGACTGGCTTCCCCACAACAGGGTAGCATAGAGGGGGTTACGAGTAGTGAGAGATTGAAAATTCCCCGTACGGCTCACCAGTGTAATCGTACCTACTGATAAGCCTGGTCTTTTAATGGGCAGGTAGATAAGAAATGTCCCAGAAATCCACAATACAGACAACTCTTGGTGTTTAGTCTGCGTAAGCGCTCAGCAGGAGACAATCTAGCCCTGCCCAGTTGCATGGGCTCCGGAGGAGATGAATTGACAGCCCTCTGATTTCCGAGAGAGCTCGGATTCACTCGGAAATGTAGACTTCTAGGGATTCCTCGGAGGCTAGGTGGAAATTGAGGACAAGCGAGGACAACTGGGAACAGATTCCCTCTCCCTCCAATGTACCTTTGCTGCCCATCGATCCAGATGGTCAAGGCTATCAAGGTCCATGGGAAGCTCCCGGGCTGCAAACTCATATTTAACCATCTCCAATAATCCGTCACGGAATGCGTCGAACAAGGCTTTCCGTGTTCCAGGCACTCTCAGCTGCCAACGTGCGAAAATCCACCATGTATTCTGCCACACTATGGGAGTCTTGACGTGGTTGGAGCAGCTTACGAGCAGCCTCTCTCCCAGACAACGGAGAATCGAACACTTTACGTAACTCCATCACGAACTCCTCCAGATTGAGGCAAGCGGTGGACTGTTGCTCCCACACCGCTGTAGCCAAGGCGAGTGCCCTTCCGGACATCAGCGTTATCAAATACGCTATCTTCGAGCGGGTTCCAGAATCTCCAGCGTAGCGCTCCGGAGGAAGCGAGGTTCTCGGGACACTGGGGTAGGCTGGGAAGAAGCGCCGCTGGTAAGCGGTTTCTGGGAGTCTGGGGGATTACTGTTGTGGCTTGCTGCCTAGTTGGGAATCCGCGGAATTGCTCCAGCAATGTATCAAATGCATGGTCATGGCATTCTACCAGGGTATGGTGTCCCTCCATAAGGCATTGCAGTAACTCCTCGTGCTTTCCAATGGTGGCTCCTTGACAGCATTGCGGAGCTGGTCCGAGTCTGCTTGGTCAGTCATGGCCAGTTTGTACAATCACGGCTCAGGTTAAAGCAGAAAGGTCAGAACTAGGAAGACAAGGAAAAACTCAAACTAGAGCACTGGAAACACGGGAACACTCTGGTAGGACTTGACGGGACAAAACGAACTGGCAACAGACAAACAGAAAACTCAGGTATATTGAGGGGAGATATCTGACAGTCAATTGGCTCTACCCTCGAGCCTTATATGGGCTTCCTGCCCCAACGAGGCAAGGCTGTAGTTCATTAAGCCAGGGCGTGCTTGGGGATAAAGGAGGAAGCAGCCTGCACAAAGGGGCAGAGTAGGAGACAGCCAAGTGCACAATGAAGAGTGGGAGAAAAGAGAGCAATATATGTGAGATTACCCGTTGTAACCTGGACTGTTGGACTACCTCCCTTGTGTACCGGACTGGATTGGCTGAGGACCTGAGCGTGATGATTAACCCTGGAAAATGGAATGGACAACGAGAATGGCTTGTGGACTGTGAAGTGATTGTTGAATTCCCCCCTCTTCCCCAGTGTGCCAAAACCCCTAATAAACTTCCCATTTGCATTCTAATTGTGCTACCGGTGCATGTTTTGTTATTGCACTTGGTGACGTGACACCCTTGAGCTACAAAGGCCATAAGCAAACAAGAAAATGCTCATCCAGAAGTGATGCTCCTAATGGCCGGGGACTTTAATGTCGGGAAACTTAAATCTGTTTTACCTAATTTCTACCAGCAGGTCACATGTGCAACCAGAGGAAAAACATCTCTAGACCACCTTTACTCCACACACAGAGATGCATACAATGCTCTCCCCCACCCTCCATTTGGCAAATCTGGCCATAATTATATCCTCCTGATTCCTGCTTTAAAAAACAGAATTCTTTAAACTGGGATGGGGCCTTCGCCAGGGTTGCAATCTAAGTCCTGCACTCTTCAATATTTACATCATCAAATTGGCCACTATTCCAGAGAAATCCTCAGCCCCTGGTGTTAGTCTCCACAATTCAGAGGTTAAATGCCTACTCTTGGCAGATGACCTGTGTCTGCTGTCACCCACAGTACATGGCCTACAGCAGAGCCTGGACCTGCTAGAGCAGTACTGCCAGACCTGGGCCCTGGCAGTAAACCCCCAAAATACTAAAATAATTATGATTTTCCAGAGAAGATCCAGATCTCAGGGAATAAGACCAAAGATCTCAATTGGTACAAAATATATAGAGTACTGCACACACTACAATTACTTAGGTTTAAAATAAGCTCAACTGGACACCTTAATCAGGCAGTGAATGAATTGAGTGAGAAAGCATGTAGGTCATTCTACGCCATTAAAAAAAACAAATTCAAATTGACATACCTATGACAATTTGACTAATCGAATGTGTCAGTTAACCAATTGAACTTTATGGCACCGAGGTGTGAGGTACACTTGCAAAACATTTTACCCAATTTTACCCAAAACAAACACCCAATTGACACCCTGCATGCAGACTTCTGTAAGAGGAAAGCTACAAACAATGCATGCAGGGCAGAATTAGGCAAACATCCACTAATAAGAAAAACTCAAAAAAGAGCAATTCAGTTTTGGAAACATATTAAACACAGTGACCACCTCTCATATCAATACCAATCCCTGCAATGCCAAGAGCTGAGCAAAATAAAGAGTCCCCTCATCCAGCTGGTCCTAGGGCTGAGTTCATTTACCTGTTATACTAACACACTGAAGCCTCAGGACCAGAACATCCAATCAATCAGAATAAACCAAATTACAACACAGTCAAAACAAAACTACATTGCTTATTGGGAAACAGAAGCACAAAGCAAAATGCAGTGCTATCTGATCCTAAATCGACAGTACACCATGGCTAAATATTTGACCATGGTTACTGATCAAAACCTTAGAAAAACCTTGGCAAAGTACTGGCTCAGTGAGCACAGCCTTGCCATTGAGAAGGGTAGACACAGGAAAACATGGCTCCCTGTAGAGGAAAGGCTGTGCAACCACTGCAAAAAATATAAAACAATTAGAGAATGTAATTTCCCCAAATTTAAAACCCTTATTCAAGGTTTCAAAGACCTCTCTGATGAGGATAGGCTACCCGTCCTGTTGGGGGAGGACACAGAGAGCTGTGGGTTAGCAGAGCACTACATTGCTGCCTGCCATAAGATGAGGAACAGTGTCTGACAGACCAATCAACCTGCACATGTCTTATATGCCATTGTTATTGTTCAATGCATGGTTATTTTGACCCTTGATTATTGTTGTTATTGTTGTCCCGTTGACAATATTGATTATTATTATAATTTTTATTTAGAAAATCTCCAAAGTAAAGCTTTGGCAATATGTACATTGTTAGGTCACGCCAATAAAGCACATTTAATTGAATTGGCGAAAGAGACAGGAAGACAGAGACAGAAAGACAGAGACAGAAAGACAGAGACAGAAAGAGAAAGACAGACAGAGATAAAAAGACAAAGATGAAAAGACAGAGATGGAAAGACAGAGAGACAGAGATGGAAAGACAGAGATGGAAAGACAGAGAGACAGAGATGGAAAGACAGAGATAAAAAGACAGAGATGGAAAGACAGAGATGGAAAGACAGAGATGGAAAGACAGAGGGAAAGACAGAGATGGAAAGACATAGATGGAGAGACAGAGATGGAAAGACAGAGATAAAAAGACAGAGATGGAAAGACAGAGATAAAAAGACAGAGATGGAAAGACAGAGATAAAAAGACAGAGATGGAAAGACAGAGATAAAAAGACAGAGATAAAAAGACAGAGATAAAAAGACAGAGATGGAAAGACAGAGATAAAAAGACAGAGATGGAAAGACAGAGATGAAAAGACATAGATGGAGAGACAGAGATGGAAAGACAGAGATGGAAAGACCGAGATGGAAAGACAGAGATGGAAAGACAGAGCTGGAAAGACATAGATGGAGAGACAGAGATGGAAAGACAGAGATGGAAAGACATAGATGGAGAGACAGAGATGGAAAGACAGAGATGGAAAGACATAGATGGAAAGACAGAGATGGAAAGACAGAGATGGAAAGACATAGATGGAGAGACAGAGATGGAAAGACAGATGGAGAGGCAGAGATCGAAAGACAGAGATGAAAAGACAGAGATAAAAAGAGAGAGATGGAGAGACAGAGATGGAAAGACAGAGATAAAAATACAGAGATGGAAAGACAGAGATGGAGAGGCAGAGATGGAAAGACAGAGATGGAAAGACAGAGATAAAAAGAAAGAGATGGAGAGACAGAGATAAAAAGACAGAGATGGAGAGACAGAGATGGAAAGACAGAGATAAAAAGACAGAGATGGAGAGATAGAGATGGAAAGACAGAGATGGAGAGACAGAGATGGAAAGACAGAGATGTATAGACAGAGAGACAGAGATGGAAAGACAGAGATAAAAAGACAGAGATGGAACAACAGAGATGGAAAGACAGAGATAAAAAGACAGAGATGGAAAGACAGAGATGGAAAGACAGAGATGGAGAGACAGAGATGGAAAGACAGAGATCGAAAGACAGAGATAAAAAGACAGAGATGGAAAGACAGAGATAAAACGACAGAGATGGAAAGACAGATGGAAAGACAGAGAGAAAAAGGCAGAGATGGAAAGACAGAGATAAAAAGACAGAGATGGAAAGACAGATGGAAAGACAGATGGAAAGACAGAGATAAAAAGACAGAGATGGAATGACAGAGATGGAAAGACAGAGATAAAAAGACAGAGATGGAAAGACAGAGATGTAAAGACAGAGATGGAAAGACAGAGATGAAAAGACAGAGATGGAAAGACAGATGGAAAGACAGATGGAAAGACAGAGATAAAAAGACAGAGATGGAAAGACAGAGATGGAAAGACAGATGGAAAGACAAATGGAAAGACAGAGATGGAAAGACAGATGGAAAGACAGAGATGGAAAGACAGATGGAAAGACAGAGATAAAAAGACAGAGATGGAAAGACAGAGATGGAAAGACAGAGATAAAAAGACAGAGATGGAGAGATAGAGATGGAAAGACAGAGATGGAGACAGAGATGGAAAGACAGAGATGTAAAGACAGAGATAAAAAGACAGAGATGGAAAGACAAAGATGGAAAGACAGAGATAAAAAGACAGAGATGGAAAGACAGAGATAAAAGACAGAGATGGAAAGACAGAGATAAAAAGGCAGAGATGGAAAGACAGAGATGGAAAGACAGAGATAAAAAGACAGAGATGGAGAGATAGAGATGGAAAGACAGAGATGGAGACAGAGATGGAAAGACAGAGATGTAAAGACAGAGATAAAAAGACAGAGATGGAAAGACAAAGATGGAAAGACAGAGATAAAAAGACAGAGATGGAAAGACAGAGATAAAAGACAGAGATGGAAAGACAGAGATAAAAAGGCAGAGATAAAAAGACAGAGATGGAAAGACAGAGATGGAGAGACAGAGATGGAGAGACAGAGATGGAAAGATGGAGATAAAAAGACAGAGATGGAAAGACAGAGATGGAAAGACAGAGAGACAGAGATGGAAAGACAGAGATAAAACGACAGAGATGGAAAGACAGAGATGGAGAGACAGAGATGGAGAGACAGAGATGGAAAGACACAGAGAAAAAGGCAGAGATGGTAAGACAGAGATAAAAAGACAGAGATGGAAAGACAGATGGAAAGAGAGATGGAAAGACAGAGATAAAAAGACAGAGATGGAATGACAGAGATGGAAAGACAGTGATAAAAAGACAGAGATGGAAAGACAGAGATGGAAAGACAGAGATGGAAAGACAGAGATGAAAAGACAGAGATGGAAAGACAGATGGAAAGACAGATGGAAAGACAGAGATAAAAAGACAGAGATGGAAAGACAGAGATGGAAAGACAGATGGAAAGACAGAGATGGAAAGACATGGAAAGACAGAGATAAAAAGATAGAGATGGAAAGACAGAGATGGAAAGACAGAGATAAAAAGACAGAGATGGAGAGATAGAGATAAAAAGACAGAGATGGAAAGACAGAGATGGAAAGACAGAGATAAAAAGACAGAGATGGAAAGACAGAGATAGAAAGACAGAGACAGAAAGACAGAGACAGAGACAGAAAGACAGAGACAGAAAGACAGAGACAGAAAGAGAAAGACAGACAGAGATAAAAAGACAAAGATGAAAAGACAGAGATGGAAAGACAGAGAGACAGAGATGGAAAGACAGAGATGGAAAGACAGAGAGACAGAGATGGAAAGACAGAGATAAAAAGACAGAGATGGAAAGACAGAGATGGAAAGACAGAGATGGAAAGACAGAGGGAAAGACAGAGATGGAAAGACATAGATGGAGAGACAGAGATGGAAAGACAGAGATAAAAAGACAGAGATGGAAAGACAGAGATAAAAAGACAGAGATGGAAAGACAGAGATAAAAAGACAGAGATGGAAAGACAGAGATAAAAAGACAGAGATAAAAAGACAGAGATAAAAAGACAGAGATGGAAAGACAGAGATAAAAAGACAGAGATGGAAAGACAGAGATGAAAAGACATAGATGGAGAGACAGAGATGGAAAGACAGAGATGGAAAGACCGAGATGGAAAGACAGAGATGGAAAGACAGAGCTGGAAAGACATAGATGGAGAGACAGAGATGGAAAGACAGAGATGGAAAGACATAGATGGAGAGACAGAGATGGAAAGACAGAGATGGAAAGACATAGATGGAAAGACAGAGATGGAAAGACAGAGATGGAAAGACATAGATGGAGAGACAGAGATGGAAAGACAGATGGAGAGGCAGAGATCGAAAGACAGAGATGAAAAGACAGAGATAAAAAGAGAGAGATGGAGAGACAGAGATGGAAAGACAGAGATAAAAATACAGAGATGGAAAGACAGAGATGGAGAGGCAGAGATGGAAAGACAGAGATGGAAAGACAGAGATAAAAAGAAAGAGATGGAGAGACAGAGATAAAAAGACAGAGATGGAGAGACAGAGATGGAAAGACAGAGATAAAAAGACATAGATGGAGAGATAGAGATGGAAAGACAGAGATGGAGAGACAGAGATGGAAAGACAGAGATGTATAGACAGAGAGACAGAGATGGAAAGACAGAGATAAAAAGACAGAGATGGAACAACAGAGATGGAAAGACAGAGATAAAAAGACAGAGATGGAAAGACAGAGATGGAAAGACAGAGATGGAGAGACAGAGATGGAAAGACAGAGATGGAAAGACAGAGATAAAAAGACAGAGATGGAAAGACAGAGATAAAACGACAGAGATGGAAAGACAGATGGAAAGACAGAGAGAAAAAGGCAGAGATGGAAAGACAGAGAAAAAAAGACAGAGATGGAAAGACAGATGGAAAGACAGATGGAAAGACAGAGATAAAAAGACAGAGATGGAATGACAGAGATGGAAAGACAGAGATAAAAAGACAGAGATGGAAAGACAGAGATGTAAAGACAGAGATGGAAAGACAGAGATGAAAAGACAGAGATGGAAAGACAGATGGAAAGACAGATGGAAAGACAGAGATAAAAAGACAGAGATGGAAAGACAGAGATGGAAAGACAGATGGAAAGACAAATGGAAAGACAGAGATGGAAAGACAGATGGAAAGACAGAGATGGAAAGACAGATGGAAAGACAGAGATAAAAAGACAGAGATGGAAAGACAGAGATGGAAAGACAGAGATAAAAAGACAGAGATGGAGAGATAGAGATGGAAAGACAGAGATGGAGACAGAGATGGAAAGACAGAGATGTAAAGACAGAGATAAAAAGACAGAGATGGAAAGACAAAGATGGAAAGACAGAGATAAAAAGACAGAGATGGAAAGACAGAGATAAAAGACAGAGATGGAAAGACAGAGATAAAAAGGCAGAGATGGAAAGACAGAGATGGAAAGACAGAGATAAAAAGACAGAGATGGAGAGATAGAGATGGAAAGACAGAGATGGAGACAGAGATGGAAAGACAAAGATGGAAAGACAGAGATAAAAAGACAGAGATGGAAAGACAGAGATAAAAGACAGAGATGGAAAGACAGAGATAAAAAGGCAGAGATAAAAAGACAGAGATGGAAAGACAGAGATGGAGAGACAGAGATGGAGAGACAGAGATGGAAAGATGGAGATAAAAAGACAGAGATGGAAAGACAGAGATGGAAAGACAGAGAGACAGAGATGGAAAGACAGAGATAAAACGACAGAGATGGAAAGACAGAGATGGAGAGACAGAGATGGAGAGACAGAGATGGAAAGACACAGAGAAAAAGGCAGAGATGGTAAGACAGAGATAAAAAGACAGAGATGGAAAGACAGATGGAAAGACAGATGGAAAGACAGAGATAAAAAGACAGAGATGGAATGACAGAGATGGAAAGACAGTGATAAAAAGACAGAGATGGAAAGACAGAGATGGAAAGACAGAGATGGAAAGACAGAGATGAAAAGACAGAGATGGAAAGACAGATGGAAAGACAGATGGAAAGACAGAGATAAAAAGACAGAGATGGAAAGACAGAGATGGAAAGACAGATGGAAAGACAGAGATGGAAAGACATGGAAAGACAGAGATAAAAAGATAGAGATGGAAAGACAGAGATGGAAAGACAGAGATAAAAAGACAGAGATGGAGAGATAGAGATAAAAAGACAGAGATGGAAAGACAGAGATGGAAAGACAGAGATAAAAAGACAGAGATGGAAAGACAGAGATAAAAGACAGAGATGGAAAGACAGAGATAAAAAGGCAGAGATGGAAAGACAGAGATGGAGAGACAGAGATGGAGAGACAGAGATGGAAAGATGGAGATAAAAAGACAGAGATGGAAAGACAGAGATGGAAAGACAGAGAGACAGAGATGGAAAGACAGAGATAAAAAGACAGAGATGGAAAGACAGAGATAAAAAGACAGAGATAAAAAGACAGAGATGGAAAGACAGAGAATGAAAGACAGAGATGGAAAGACAGAGATAAAAAGACAAATATAAAAAGACAGAGATAAAAAGACAGAGATGGAAAGATAGAGATGGATAGACAGAGATGGAGAGACCGAGATAAAATGACAGAGATGGAAAGACAGATGGAAAGACAGAGATAAAAAACAGAGATAAAAAGACAGAGATAAAAAGACAGAGATTAAAAGACAGAGATGGAAGGACAGAGAAAAAAAGACAGAGATCGAAAGACAGAGATAAAAATACAGAGATGGAAAGACAGAGATGGAGAGGCAGAGATGGAAAGACAGAGATGGAAAGACAGAGATAAAAAGACAGAGATGGAGAGACAGAGATAAAAAGACAGAGATGGAGAGACAGAGAGACAGAGATGGAAAGACAGAGATAAAAAGACAGAGATGGAGAGATAGAGATGGAAAGACAGAGATGGAGAGACAGAGATGGAAAGACAGAGATGGATAGACATAGAGACAGAGATGGAAAGACAGAGAAAAAAGGACAGAGATGGAACAACAGAGATGGAAAGACAGAGATAAAAAGACAGAGATGGAAAGACAGAGATGGAAACACAGAGATGGAGAGACGGAGATGGAAAGACAGAGATCGAAAGACAGAGATAAAAAGACAGAGATGGAAAGACAGAGATGGAGAGACGGAGATGGAAAGACAGAGATCGAAAGACAGAGATAAAAAGACAGAGATGGAAAGACAGAGATAAAACAACAGAGATGGAAAGACAGATGGAAAGACAGAGATAAAAAGGCAGAGATGGAAAGACAGAGATAAAAAGACAGAGATGGAAAGACAGATGGAAAGACAGATGGAAAGACAGAGATAAAAAGACAGAGATGGAATGACAGAGATGGAAAGACAGAGATAAAAAGACAGAGATGGAAAGACAGAGATGGAAAGACAGAGATGGAAAGACAGAGATGGAAAGACAGAGATGAAAAGACAGAGATGGAAAGACAGATGGAAAGACAGATGGAAAGACAGAGATAAAAAGACAGAGATGGAAAGACAGAGATGGAAAGACAGATGGAAAGACAGATGGAAAGACAGAGATGGAAAGAAAGATGGAAAGACAGATGGAAAGACAGAGATGAAAAGACAGATGGAAAGACAGAGATAAAAAGAAAGAGATGGAAAGACAGAGATGGAAAGACAGAGATAAAAAGACAGAGATGGAAAGACAGAGATAAAAAGACAGAGACGGAAAGAGAGAGATGGAAAGACAGAGAATGAAAGACAGAGATGGAAAGACAGAGATAAAAAGACAAATATAAAAAGACAGAGATAAAAAGACAGATATAAAAAGACAGATGGAGAGAAAGATAAAAGACAGAGATGGAAAGATAGAGAATGAAAGACAGAGATGGAAAGACAGAGATAAAAAGACAAATATAAAAAGACAGAGATAAAAAGATAGAGAATGAAAGACAGAGATGGAAAGACAGAGATAAAAAGACAAATATAAAAAGACAGAGATAAAAAGACAGAGATGGAAAGACAGAGAATGAAAGACAGAGATGGAAAGACAGAGATAAAAAGACAAATATAAAAAGACAGAGATAAAAAGACAGAGATGGAAAGATAGAGATGGATAGACAGAGATGGAGAGACCGAGATAAAATGACAGAGATGGAAAAACAGATGGAAAGACAGAGATAAAAAACAGAGATAAAAAGACAGAGATAAAAAGACAGGGATTAAAAGACAGAGATGGAAGGACAGAGAAAAAAAGACAGAGATCGAAAGACAGAGATAAAAATACAGAGATGGAAAGACAGAGATGGAGAGGCAGAGATGGAAAGACAGAGATGGAAAGATAGAGATAAAAAGACAGAGATGGAGAGACAGAGATAAAAAGACAGAGATGGAGAGACAGAGAGACAGAGATGGAAAGACAGAGATAAAAAGACAGAGATGGAGAGATAGAGATGGAAAGACAGAGATGGAGAGACAGAGATGGAAAGACAAAGATGGATAGACATAGAGACAGAGATGGAAAGACAGAGAAAAAAGGACAGAGATGGAACAACAGAGATGGAAAGACAGAGATAAAAAGACAGAGATGGAAAGACAGAGATGGAAAGACAGAGATGGAGAGACGGAGATGGAAAGACAGAGATCGAAAGACAGAGATAAAAAGACAGAGATGGAAAGACAGAGATGGAGAGACGGAGATGGAAAGACAGAGATCGAAAGACAGAGATAAAAAGACAGAGATGGAAAGACAGAGATAAAACAACAGAGATGGAAAGACAGATGGAAAGACAGAGATAAAAAGGCAGAGATGGAAAGACAGAGATAAAAAGACAGAGATGGAAAGACAGATGGAAAGACAGATGGAAAGACAGAGATAAAAAGACAGAGATGGAATGACAGAGATGGAAAGACAGAGATAAAAAGACAGAGATGGAAAGACAGAGATGGAAAGACAGAGATGGAAAGACAGAGATGGAAAGACAGAGATGAAAAGACAGAGATGGAAAGACAGATGGAAAGACAGAGATGGAAAGAAAGATGGAAAGACAGATGGAAAGACAGAGATGAAAAGACAGATGGAAAGACAGAGATAAAAAGAAAGAGATGGAAAGACAGAGATGGAAAGACAGAGATAAAAAGACAGAGATGGAAAGACAGAGATAAAAAGACAGAGACGGAAAGAGAGAGATGGAAAGACAGAGAATGAAAGACAGAGATGGAAAGACAGAGATAAAAAGACAAATATAAAAAGACAGAGATAAAAAGACAGATATAAAAAGACAGATGGAGAGAAAGATAAAAGACAGAGATGGAAAGATAGAGATGGATAGACAGAGATGGAGAGACCGAGATAAAATGACAGAGATGGAAAGACAGATGGAAAGAAAGAGATAAAAAACAGAGATAAAGAAACAGAGATGGAAAGACAGAGATAAAACGACAGAGATGGAAAGACAGATGGAAAGACAGAGAGAAAAAGGCAGAGATGGAAAGACAGAGATAAAAAGACAGAGATGGAAAGACAGATGGAAAGACAGATGGAAAGACAGAGATAAAAAGACAGAGATGGAATGACAGAGATGGAAAGACAGAGATAAAAAGACAGAGATGGAAAGACAGAGATGTAAAGACAGAGATGGAAAGACAGAGATGAAAAGACAGAGATGGAAAGACAGATGGAAAGACAGATGGAAAGACAGAGATAAAAAGACAGAGATGGAAAGACAGAGATGGAAAGACAGATGGAAAGACAAATGGAAAGACAGAGATGGAAAGACAGATGGAAAGACAGAGATGGAAAGACAGATGGAAAGACAGAGATAAAAAGACAGAGATGGAAAGACAGAGATGGAAAGACAGAGATAAAAAGACAGAGATGGAGAGATAGAGATGGAAAGACAGAGATGGAGACAGAGATGGAAAGACAGAGATGTAAAGACAGAGATAAAAAGACAGAGATGGAAAGACAAAGATGGAAAGACAGAGATAAAAAGACAGAGATGGAAAGACAGAGATAAAAGACAGAGATGGAAAGACAGAGATAAAAAGGCAGAGATAAAAAGACAGAGATGGAAAGACAGAGATGGAGAGACAGAGATGGAGAGACAGAGATGGAAAGATGGAGATAAAAAGACAGAGATGGAAAGACAGAGATGGAAAGACAGAGAGACAGAGATGGAAAGACAGAGATAAAACGACAGAGATGGAAAGACAGAGATGGAGAGACAGAGATGGAGAGACAGAGATGGAAAGACACAGAGAAAAAGGCAGAGATGGTAAGACAGAGATAAAAAGACAGAGATGGAAAGACAGATGGAAAGACAGATGGAAAGACAGAGATAAAAAGACAGAGATGGAATGACAGAGATGGAAAGACAGTGATAAAAAGACAGAGATGGAAAGACAGAGATGGAAAGACAGATGGAAAGACAGAGATGGAAAGACATGGAAAGACAGAGATAAAAAGATAGAGATGGAAAGACAGAGATGGAAAGACAGAGATAAAAAGACAGAGATGGAGAGATAGAGATAAAAAGACAGAGATGGAAAGACAGAGATGGAAAGACAGAGATAAAAAGACAGAGATGGAAAGACAGAGATAAAAGACAGAGATGGAAAGACAGAGATAAAAAGGCAGAGATGGAAAGACAGAGATGGAGAGACAGAGATGGAAAGATGGAGATAAAAAGACAGAGATGGAAAGACAGAGATGGAAAGACAGAGAGACAGAGATGGAAAGACAGAGATAAAAAGACAGAGATGGAAAGACAGAGATAAAAAGACAGAGATAAAAAGACAGAGATGGAAAGACAGAGAATGAAAGACAGAGATGGAAAGACAGAGATAAAAAGACAAATATAAAAAGACAGAGATAAAAAGACAGAGATGGAAAGATAGAGATGGATAGACAGAGATGGAGAGACCGAGATAAAATGACAGAGATGGAAAGACAGATGGAAAGACAGAGATAAAAAACAGAGATAAAAAGACAGAGATAAAAAGACAGAGATTAAAAGACAGAGATGGAAGGACAGAGAAAAAAAGACAGAGATCGAAAGACAGAGATAAAAATACAGAGATGGAAAGACAGAGATGGAGAGGCAGAGATGGAAAGACAGAGATGGAAAGACAGAGATAAAAAGACAGAGATGGAGAGACAGAGATAAAAAGACAGAGATGGAGAGACAGAGAGACAGAGATGGAAAGACAGAGATAAAAATACAGAGATGGAGAGATAGAGATGGAAAGACAGAGATGGAGAGACAGAGATGGAAAGACAGAGATGGATAGACATAGAGACAGAGATGGAAAGACAGAGAAAAAAGGACAGAGATGGAACAACAGAGATGGAAAGACAGAGATAAAAAGACAGAGATGGAAAGACAGAGATGGAAACACAGAGATGGAGAGACGGAGATGGAAAGACAGAGATCTAAAGACAGAGATAAAAAGACAGAGATGGAAAGACAGAGATGGAGAGACGGAGATGGAAAGACAGAGATCGAAAGACAGAGATAAAAAGACAGAGATGGAAAGACAGAGATAAAACAACAGAGATGGAAAGACAGATGGAAAGACAGAGATAAAAAGGCAGAGATGGAAAGACAGAGTTAAAAAGACAGAGATGGAAAGACAGATGGAAAGACAGATGGAAAGACAGAGATAAAAAGACAGAGATGGAATGACAGAGATGGAAAGACAGAGATAAAAAGACAGAGATGGAAAGACAGAGATGGAAAGACAGAGATGGAAAGACAGAGATGGAAAGACAGAGATGAAAAGACAGAGATGGAAAGACAGATGGAAAGACAGATGGAAAGACAGAGATAAAAAGACAGAGATGGAAAGACAGAGATGGAAAGACAGATGGAAAGACAGATGGAAAGACAGAGATGGAAAGAAAGATGGAAAGACAGATGGAAAGACAGAGATGAAAAGACAGATGGAAAGACAGAGATAAAAAGAAAGAGATGGAAAGACAGAGATGGAAAGACAGAGATAAAAAGACAGATTTGGAAAGACAGAGATAAAAAGACAGAGACGGAAAGAGAGAGATGGAAAGACAGAGAATGAAAGACAGAGATGGAAAGACAGAGATAAAAAGACAAATATAAAAAGACAGAGATAAAAAGACAGATATAAAAAGACAGATGGAGAGAAAGATAAAAGACAGAGATGGAAAGATAGAGAATGAAAGACAGAGATGGAAAGACAGAGATAAAAAGACAAATATAAAAAGACAGAGATAAAAAGATAGAGAATGAAAGACAGAGATGGAAAGACAGAGATAAAAAGACAAATATAAAAATACAGAGATAAAAAGACAGAGATGGAAAGACAGAGAATGAAAGACAGAGATGGAGAGACCGAGATAAAATGACAGAGATGGAAAGACAGATGGAAAGAAAGAGATAAAAAACAGAGATAAAAAAACAGAGATAAAAAGACAGAGATAAAAAGACAGAGATTAAAAGACAGAGATGGAAGGACAGAGAAAAAAAGACAGAGATGGAAAGACAGAGATGGAAAGACAGAGATGGAAAGACAGAGATGGAAAGACAGAGATAGAAAGACAGAGATGGATAGACAGAGAGACAGAGACAGAGATAAAAAGACAGAGATGGAAAGACAGAGATAAAAAGACAGAGATGGAAAGACAGAGATGGAAAGACAGAGATGGAAAGACAGAGATGGAAAGACAGAGATGAAAAGACAGAGAAGGAAAGACAGATGGAAAGACAGATGGAAAGACAGAGATAAAAAGACAGAGATGGAAAGACAGAGATGGAAAGACAGAGATGGAAGGACAGAGAAAAAAAGACAGAGATGGAAAGACAGAGATGGAAAGACAGAGATGGAAAGACAGAGATGGAAAGACAGAGATAGAAAGACAGAGATGGATAGACAGAGAGACAGAGACAGAGATAAAAAGACAGAGATGGAAAGACAGAGATAAAAAGACAGAGATGGAAAGACAGAGATGGAAAGACAGAGATGGAAAGACAGAGATGGAAAGACAGAGATGAAAAGACAGAGAAGGAAAGACAGATGGAAAGACAGATGGAAAGACAGAGATAAAAAGACAGAGATGGAAAGACAGAGATGGAAAGACAGAGATGGAAGGACAGAGAAAAAAAGACAGAGATGGAAAGACAGAGATGGAAAGACAGAGATGGAAAGACAGAGATGGAAAGACGGAGATAAAAAGACAGAGATGGAAAGACAGAGATGGAAAGACAGAGAGACAGAGATGGAAAGACAGAGATAAAAAGACAGAGATGGAAAGACAGAGATAAAAAGACAGAGATAAAAAGACAGAGATGGAAAGACAGAGAATGAAAGACAGAGATGGAAAGACAGAGATAAAAAGACAAATATAAAAAGACAGAGATAAAAAGACAGAGACGGAAAGATAGAGATGGATAGACAGAGATGGAGAGACCGAGATAAAATGACAGAGATGGAAAGACAGATGGAAAGACAGAGATAAAAAACAGAGATAAAAAGACAGAGATAAAAAGACAGAGATTAAAAGACAGAGATGGAAGGACAGAGAAAAAAAGACAGAGATCGAAAGACAGAGATAAAAATACAGAGATGGAAAGACAGAGATGGAGAGGCAGAGATGGAAAGACAGAGATGGAAAGACAGAGATAAAAAGACAGAGATGGAGAGACAGAGATAAAAAGACAGAGATGGAGAGACAGAGAGACAGAGATGGAAAGACAGAGATAAAAAGACAGAGATGGAGAGATAGAGATGGAAAGACAGAGATGGAGAGACAGAGATGGAAAGACAGAGATGGATAGACATAGAGACAGAGATGGAAAGACAGAGAAAAAAGGACAGAGATGGAACAACAGAGATGGAAAGACAGAGATAAAAAGACAGAGATGGAAAGACAGAGATGGAAAGACAGAGATGGAGAGACGGAGATGGAAAGACAGAGATCGAAAGACAGAGATAAAAAGACAGAGATGGAAAGACAGAGATGGAGAGACGGAGATGGAAAGACAGAGATCGAAAGACAGAGATAAAAAGACAGAGATGGAAAGACAGAGATAAAACAACAGAGATGGAAAGACAGATGGAAAGACAGAGATAAAAAGGCAGAGATGGAAAGACAGAGATAAAAAGACAGAGATGGAAAGACAGATGGAAAGACAAAGATAAAAAGACAGAGATGGAATGACAGAGATGGAAAGACAAAGATAAAAAGACAGAGATGGAAAGACAGAGATGGAAAGACAGAGATGGAAAGACAGAGATGGAAAGACAGAGATGAAAAGACAGAGATGGAAAGACAGATGGAAAGACAGATGGAAAGACAGAGATAAAAAGACAGAGATGGAAAGACAGAGATGGAAAGACAGATGGAAAGACAGATGGAAAGACAGAGATGGAAAGAAAGATGGAAAGACAGATGGAAAGACAGAGATGAAAAGACAGATGGAAAGACAGAGATAAAAAGAAAGAGATGGAAAGACAGAGATGGAAAGACAGAGATAAAAAGACAGAGATGGAAAGACAGAGATAAAAAGACAGAGACGGAAAGAGAGAGATGGAAAGACAGAGAATGAAAGACAGAGATGGAAAGACAGAGATAAAAAGACAAATATAAAAAGACAGAGATAAAAAGACAGATATAAAAAGACAGATGGAGAGAAAGATAAAAGACAGAGATGGAAAGATAGAGATGGATAGACAGAGATGGAGAGACCGAGATAAAATGACAGAGATGGAAAGACAGATGGAAAGAAAGAGATAAAAAACAGAGATAAAAAAACAGAGATAAAAAGACAGAGATAAAAAGACAGAGATTAAAAGACAGAGATGGAAGGACAGAGAAAAAAAGACAGAGATGGAAAGACAGAGTTGGAAAGACAGATGGAAAGACAGAGATAAAAAGGCAGAGATGGAAAGACAGAGATAAAAAGACAGAGATGGAAAGACAGAGATGGAAAGACAGATGGAAAGACAGATGGAAAGACAGAGATAAAAAGACAGAGATGGAAAGACAGAGATGGAAAGACATAGATGAAAAGACAGAGATGGAAAGACAGATGGAAAGACAGATGGAAAGACAGAGATAAAAAGACAGAGATGGAAAGACAGATGGATAGACAGATGGAAAGACAGAGATAAAAAGGCAGAGATGGAAAGACAGAGATAAAAAGACAGAGATGGAAAGACAGAGATGGAAAGACAGATGGAAAGACAAATGGAAAGACAGAGATGGAAAGACAGATGGAAAGACAGAGATGGAAAGACAGATGGAAAGACAGAGATAAAAAGACAGAGATGGAAAGACAGAGATGGAAAGACAGAGATAAAAAGACAGAGATGGAGAGATAGAGATGGAAAGACAGAGATGGAGACAGAGATGGAAAGACAGAGATGTAAAGACAGAGATAAAAAGACAGAGATGGAAAGACAAAGATGGAAAGACAGAGATAAAAAGACAGAGATGGAAAGACAGAGATAAAAGACAGAGATGGAAAGACAGAGATAAAAAGGCAGAGATAAAAAGACAGAGATGGAAAGACAGAGATGGAGAGACAGAGATGGAGAGACAGAGATGGAAAGATGGAGATAAAAAGACAGAGATGGAAAGACAGAGATGGAAAGACAGAGAGACAGAGATGGAAAGACAGAGATAAAACGACAGAGATGGAAAGACAGAGATGGAGAGACAGAGATGGAGAGACAGAGATGGAAAGACACAGAGAAAAAGGCAGAGATGGTAAGACAGAGATAAAAAGACAGAGATGGAAAGACAGATGGAAAGACAGATGGAAAGACAGAGATAAAAAGACAGAGATGGAATGACAGAGATGGAAAGACAGTGATAAAAAGACAGAGATGGAAAGACAGAGATGGAAAGACAGATGGAAAGACAGAGATGGAAAGACATGGAAAGACAGAGATAAAAAGATAGAGATGGAAAGACAGAGATGGAAAGACAGAGATAAAAAGACAGAGATGGAGAGATAGAGATAAAAAGACAGAGATGGAAAGACAGAGATGGAAAGACAGAGATAAAAAGACAGAGATGGAAAGACAGAGATAAAAGACAGAGATGGAAAGACAGAGATAAAAAGGCAGAGATGGAAAGACAGAGATGGAGAGACAGAGATGGAAAGATGGAGATAAAAAGACAGAGATGGAAAGACAGAGATGGAAAGACAGAGAGACAGAGATGGAAAGACAGAGATAAAAAGACAGAGATGGAAAGACAGAGATAAAAAGACAGAGATAAAAAGACAGAGATGGAAAGACAGAGAATGAAAGACAGAGATGGAAAGACAGAGATAAAAAGACAAATATAAAAAGACAGAGATAAAAAGACAGAGATGGAAAGATAGAGATGGATAGACAGAGATGGAGAGACCGAGATAAAATGACAGAGATGGAAAGACAGATGGAAAGACAGAGATAAAAAACAGAGATAAAAAGACAGAGATAAAAAGACAGAGATTAAAAGACAGAGATGGAAGGACAGAGAAAAAAAGACAGAGATCGAAAGACAGAGATAAAAATACAGAGATGGAAAGACAGAGATGGAGAGGCAGAGATGGAAAGACAGAGATGGAAAGACAGAGATAAAAAGACAGAGATGGAGAGACAGAGATAAAAAGACAGAGATGGAGAGACAGAGAGACAGAGATGGAAAGACAGAGATAAAAATACAGAGATGGAGAGATAGAGATGGAAAGACAGAGATGGAGAGACAGAGATGGAAAGACAGAGATGGATAGACATAGAGACAGAGATGGAAAGACAGAGAAAAAAGGACAGAGATGGAACAACAGAGATGGAAAGACAGAGATAAAAAGACAGAGATGGAAAGACAGAGATGGAAACACAGAGATGGAGAGACGGAGATGGAAAGACAGAGATCTAAAGACAGAGATAAAAAGACAGAGATGGAAAGACAGAGATGGAGAGACGGAGATGGAAAGACAGAGATCGAAAGACAGAGATAAAAAGACAGAGATGGAAAGACAGAGATAAAACAACAGAGATGGAAAGACAGATGGAAAGACAGAGATAAAAAGGCAGAGATGGAAAGACAGAGTTAAAAAGACAGAGATGGAAAGACAGATGGAAAGACAGATGGAAAGACAGAGATAAAAAGACAGAGATGGAATGACAGAGATGGAAAGACAGAGATAAAAAGACAGAGATGGAAAGACAGAGATGGAAAGACAGAGATGGAAAGACAGAGATGGAAAGACAGAGATGAAAAGACAGAGATGGAAAGACAGATGGAAAGACAGATGGAAAGACAGAGATAAAAAGACAGAGATGGAAAGACAGAGATGGAAAGACAGATGGAAAGACAGATGGAAAGACAGAGATGGAAAGAAAGATGGAAAGACAGATGGAAAGACAGAGATGAAAAGACAGATGGAAAGACAGAGATAAAAAGAAAGAGATGGAAAGACAGAGATGGAAAGACAGAGATAAAAAGACAGATTTGGAAAGACAGAGATAAAAAGACAGAGACGGAAAGAGAGAGATGGAAAGACAGAGAATGAAAGACAGAGATGGAAAGACAGAGATAAAAAGACAAATATAAAAAGACAGAGATAAAAAGACAGATATAAAAAGACAGATGGAGAGAAAGATAAAAGACAGAGATGGAAAGATAGAGAATGAAAGACAGAGATGGAAAGACAGAGATAAAAAGACAAATATAAAAAGACAGAGATAAAAAGATAGAGAATGAAAGACAGAGATGGAAAGACAGAGATAAAAAGACAAATATAAAAATACAGAGATAAAAAGACAGAGATGGAAAGACAGAGAATGAAAGACAGAGATGGAGAGACCGAGATAAAATGACAGAGATGGAAAGACAGATGGAAAGAAAGAGATAAAAAACAGAGATAAAAAAACAGAGATAAAAAGACAGAGATAAAAAGACAGAGATTAAAAGACAGAGATGGAAGGACAGAGAAAAAAAGACAGAGATGGAAAGACAGAGATGGAAAGACAGAGATGGAAAGACAGAGATGGAAAGACAGAGATAGAAAGACAGAGATGGATAGACAGAGAGACAGAGACAGAGATAAAAAGACAGAGATGGAAAGACAGAGATAAAAAGACAGAGATGGAAAGACAGAGATGGAAAGACAGAGATGGAAAGACAGAGATGGAAAGACAGAGATGAAAAGACAGAGAAGGAAAGACAGATGGAAAGACAGATGGAAAGACAGAGATAAAAAGACAGAGATGGAAAGACAGAGATGGAAAGACAGAGATGGAAGGACAGAGAAAAAAAGACAGAGATGGAAAGACAGAGATGGAAAGACAGAGATGGAAAGACAGAGATGGAAAGACAGAGATAGAAAGACAGAGATGGATAGACAGAGAGACAGAGACAGAGATAAAAAGACAGAGATGGAAAGACAGAGATAAAAAGACAGAGATGGAAAGACAGAGATGGAAAGACAGAGATGGAAAGACAGAGATGGAAAGACAGAGATGAAAAGACAGAGAAGGAAAGACAGATGGAAAGACAGATGGAAAGACAGAGATAAAAAGACAGAGATGGAAAGACAGAGATGGAAAGACAGAGATGGAAGGACAGAGAAAAAAAGACAGAGATGGAAAGACAGAGATGGAAAGACAGAGATGGAAAGACAGAGATGGAAAGACGGAGATAAAAAGACAGAGATGGAAAGACAGAGATGGAAAGACAGAGAGACAGAGATGGAAAGACAGAGATAAAAAGACAGAGATGGAAAGACAGAGATAAAAAGACAGAGATAAAAAGACAGAGATGGAAAGACAGAGAATGAAAGACAGAGATGGAAAGACAGAGATAAAAAGACAAATATAAAAAGACAGAGATAAAAAGACAGAGACGGAAAGATAGAGATGGATAGACAGAGATGGAGAGACCGAGATAAAATGACAGAGATGGAAAGACAGATGGAAAGACAGAGATAAAAAACAGAGATAAAAAGACAGAGATAAAAAGACAGAGATTAAAAGACAGAGATGGAAGGACAGAGAAAAAAAGACAGAGATCGAAAGACAGAGATAAAAATACAGAGATGGAAAGACAGAGATGGAGAGGCAGAGATGGAAAGACAGAGATGGAAAGACAGAGATAAAAAGACAGAGATGGAGAGACAGAGATAAAAAGACAGAGATGGAGAGACAGAGAGACAGAGATGGAAAGACAGAGATAAAAAGACAGAGATGGAGAGATAGAGATGGAAAGACAGAGATGGAGAGACAGAGATGGAAAGACAGAGATGGATAGACATAGAGACAGAGATGGAAAGACAGAGAAAAAAGGACAGAGATGGAACAACAGAGATGGAAAGACAGAGATAAAAAGACAGAGATGGAAAGACAGAGATGGAAAGACAGAGATGGAGAGACGGAGATGGAAAGACAGAGATCGAAAGACAGAGATAAAAAGACAGAGATGGAAAGACAGAGATGGAGAGACGGAGATGGAAAGACAGAGATGGAAAGACAGAGATGAAAAGACAGAGATGGAAAGACAGATGGAAAGACAGATGGAAAGACAGAGATAAAAAGACAGAGATGGAAAGACAGAGATGGAAAGACAGATGGAAAGACAGATGGAAAGACAGAGATGGAAAGAAAGATGGAAAGACAGATGGAAAGACAGAGATGAAAAGACAGATGGAAAGACAGAGATAAAAAGAAAGAGATGGAAAGACAGAGATGGAAAGACAGAGATAAAAAGACAGATTTGGAAAGACAGAGATAAAAAGACAGAGACGGAAAGAGAGAGATGGAAAGACAGAGAATGAAAGACAGAGATGGAAAGACAGAGATAAAAAGACAAATATAAAAAGACAGAGATAAAAAGACAGATATAAAAAGACAGATGGAGAGAAAGATAAAAGACAGAGATGGAAAGATAGAGAATGAAAGACAGAGATGGAAAGACAGAGATAAAAAGACAAATATAAAAAGACAGAGATAAAAAGATAGAGAATGAAAGACAGAGATGGAAAGACAGAGATAAAAAGACAAATATAAAAATACAGAGATAAAAAGACAGAGATGGAAAGACAGAGAATGAAAGACAGAGATGGAGAGACCGAGATAAAATGACAGAGATGGAAAGACAGATGGAAAGAAAGAGATAAAAAACAGAGATAAAAAAACAGAGATAAAAAGACAGAGATAAAAAGACAGAGATTAAAAGACAGAGATGGAAGGACAGAGAAAAAAAGACAGAGATGGAAAGACAGAGATGGAAAGACAGAGATGGAAAGACAGAGATGGAAAGACAGAGATAGAAAGACAGAGATGGATAGACAGAGAGACAGAGACAGAGATAAAAAGACAGAGATGGAAAGACAGAGATAAAAAGACAGAGATGGAAAGACAGAGATGGAAAGACAGAGATGGAAAGACAGAGATGGAAAGACAGAGATGAAAAGACAGAGAAGGAAAGACAGATGGAAAGACAGATGGAAAGACAGAGATAAAAAGACAGAGATGGAAAGACAGAGATGGAAAGACAGAGATGGAAGGACAGAGAAAAAAAGACAGAGATGGAAAGACAGAGATGGAAAGACAGAGATGGAAAGACAGAGATGGAAAGACAGAGATAGAAAGACAGAGATGGATAGACAGAGAGACAGAGACAGAGATAAAAAGACAGAGATGGAAAGACAGAGATAAAAAGACAGAGATGGAAAGACAGAGATGGAAAGACAGAGATGGAAAGACAGAGATGGAAAGACAGAGATGAAAAGACAGAGAAGGAAAGACAGATGGAAAGACAGATGGAAAGACAGAGATAAAAAGACAGAGATGGAAAGACAGAGATGGAAAGACAGAGATGGAAGGACAGAGAAAAAAAGACAGAGATGGAAAGACAGAGATGGAAAGACAGAGATGGAAAGACAGAGATGGAAAGACGGAGATAAAAAGACAGAGATGGAAAGACAGAGATGGAAAGACAGAGAGACAGAGATGGAAAGACAGAGATAAAAAGACAGAGATGGAAAGACAGAGATAAAAAGACAGAGATAAAAAGACAGAGATGGAAAGACAGAGAATGAAAGACAGAGATGGAAAGACAGAGATAAAAAGACAAATATAAAAAGACAGAGATAAAAAGACAGAGACGGAAAGATAGAGATGGATAGACAGAGATGGAGAGACCGAGATAAAATGACAGAGATGGAAAGACAGATGGAAAGACAGAGATAAAAAACAGAGATAAAAAGACAGAGATAAAAAGACAGAGATTAAAAGACAGAGATGGAAGGACAGAGAAAAAAAGACAGAGATCGAAAGACAGAGATAAAAATACAGAGATGGAAAGACAGAGATGGAGAGGCAGAGATGGAAAGACAGAGATGGAAAGACAGAGATAAAAAGACAGAGATGGAGAGACAGAGATAAAAAGACAGAGATGGAGAGACAGAGAGACAGAGATGGAAAGACAGAGATAAAAAGACAGAGATGGAGAGATAGAGATGGAAAGACAGAGATGGAGAGACAGAGATGGAAAGACAGAGATGGATAGACATAGAGACAGAGATGGAAAGACAGAGAAAAAAGGACAGAGATGGAACAACAGAGATGGAAAGACAGAGATAAAAAGACAGAGATGGAAAGACAGAGATGGAAAGACAGAGATGGAGAGACGGAGATGGAAAGACAGAGATCGAAAGACAGAGATAAAAAGACAGAGATGGAAAGACAGAGATGGAGAGACGGAGATGGAAAGACAGAGATCGAAAGACAGAGATAAAAAGACAGAGATGGAAAGACAGAGATAAAACAACAGAGATGGAAAGACAGATGGAAAGACAGAGATAAAAAGGCAGAGATGGAAAGACAGAGATAAAAAGACAGAGATGGAAAGACAGATGGAAAGACAAAGATAAAAAGACAGAGATGGAATGACAGAGATGGAAAGACAGAGATAAAAAGACAGAGATGGAAAGACAGAGATGGAAAGACAGAGATGGAAAGACAGAGATGGAAAGACAGAGATGAAAAGACAGAGATGGAAAGACAGATGGAAAGACAGATGGAAAGACAGAGATAAAAAGACAGAGATGGAAAGACAGAGATGGAAAGACAGATGGAAAGACAGATGGAAAGACAGAGATGGAAAGAAAGATGGAAAGACAGATGGAAAGACAGAGATGAAAAGACAGATGGAAAGACAGAGATAAAAAGAAAGAGATGGAAAGACAGAGATGGAAAGACAGAGATAAAAAGACAGAGATGGAAAGACAGAGATAAAAAGACAGAGACGGAAAGAGAGAGATGGAAAGACAGAGAATGAAAGACAGAGATGGAAAGACAGAGATAAAAAGACAAATATAAAAAGACAGAGATAAAAAGACAGATATAAAAAGACAGATGGAGAGAAAGATAAAAGACAGAGATGGAAAGATAGAGATGGATAGACAGAGATGGAGAGACCGAGATAAAATGACAGAGATGGAAAGACAGATGGAAAGAAAGAGATAAAAAACAGAGATAAAAAAACAGAGATAAAAAGACAGAGATAAAAAGACAGAGATTAAAAGACAGAGATGGAAGGACAGAGAAAAAAAGACAGAGATGGAAAGACAGAGTTGGAAAGACAGAGATGGAAAGACAGAGATGGAAAGACAGAGATGGAAAGACAGAGATGGATAGACAGAGAGACAGAGACAGAGATAAAAAGACAGAGATGGAAAGACAGAGATAAAAAGACAGAGATGGAAAGACAGAGATGGAAAGACAGAGATGGAAAGACAGAGATGGAAAGACAGAGATGAAAAGACAGAGAAGGAAAGACAGATGGAAAGACAGATGGAAAGACAGAGATGAAAAGACAGAGATGGAAAGACAGAGATGGAAAGACAGAGATGGAAGGACAGAGAAAAAAAGACAGAGATGGAAAGACAGAGATGGAAAGACAGAGATGGAAAGACAGAGATGGAAAGACGGAGATAAAAAGACAGAGATGGAAAGACAGAGATAAAAAGACAGAGATAAAAAGACAGAGATGGAAAGACAGAGATAAAAAGACAGAGATGGAAAGACAGAGATGGAAAGACAGAGATGGAAAGACAGAGATGGAAAGACAGAGATGAAAAGACAGAGAAGGAAAGACAGATGGAAAGACAGATGGAAAGACAGATGGAAAGACAGAGATAAAAAGACAGAGATGGAAAGACAGAGATGGAAAGACAGATGGAAAGACAGATGGAAAGACAGAGATGGAAAGAAAGATGGAAAGACAGATGTAAAGACAGAGATGGAAAGACAGATGGAAAGACAGAGATAAAAAGACAGAGATGGAAAGACAGAGATGGAAAGACAGAGATAAAAAGACAGAGATGGAGAGATAGAGATGGAAAGACAGAGATGGAAAAAAAGAGATAAAAGACAGAGATGGAAAGACAGAGATAAAAAGACAGAGATAAAAAGACAGAGATGGAAAGACAGAGATGGAGAGACAGAGATGGAGAGACAGAGATGGAAAGATGGAGATAAAAAGACAGAGATGGAAAGACAGAGATGGAAAGACAGAGAGACAGAGATGGTAAGACAGAGATAAAAAGACAGAGATGGAAAGACAGAGATAAAAAGACAGAGATGGAAAGACAGAGATAAAAAGACAGAGATAAAAAGACAGAGATGGAAAGACAGCGATAAAAAGACAGAGATGGAGAGACAAAGATAAAAGACAGAAATGGAAAGATAGAGATGGATAGACAGAGATGGAGCGACCGAGATAAAATGACAGAGATGGAAAGACAGATAGAAAGACAGAGATAAAAAAACAGAGATGAAAAGACAGAGATTAAAAGACAGAGATGGAAGGACAGAGAAAAAAAGACAGAGATGGAAAGACAGAGATGGAAAGACAGAGATGGAAAGACAGAGATGGAAAGACAGAGATAAAAAGACAGAGATGGAAAGACAGAGATGGAAAGACAGAGATAAAAAGACAGAGATGGAAAGAAAGAGATAAAAGACAGAGAGGGAAAGACAGATGGAAAGACAGATGGAAAGACAGAGATAAAAAGACAGAGATGGAAAGACAGAGATGGAAAGACAGATGGAAAGACAGATGGAAAGACAGAGATGGAAAGAAAGATGGAAAGACAGATGTAAAGACAGAGATGGAAAGACAGATGGAAAGACAGAGATAAAAAGACAGAGATGGAAAGACAGAGATGGAAAGACAGAGATAAAAAGACAGAGATGGAGAGATAGAGATGGAAAGACAGAGATGGAGAGACAGAGATGGAAAGATAGAGATGGAAAGACAGAGATAAAAAGACAGAGATGGAAAGACAGAGATGGAAAGACAGAGATAAAAAGACAGAGATGGAAAGAAAGAGATAAAAGACAGAGATGGAAAGACAGAGATAAAAAGACAGAGATGGAAAGACAGAGATGGAAAGACAGAGATAAAAAGACAGAGATGGAGAGATAGAGATGGAAAGACAGAGATGGAGAGACAGAGATGGAAAGACAGAGATGGAGAGATAGAGATGGAAAGACAGAGATGGAGAGACAGAGATGGAAAGATGGAGATAAAAAGACAGAGATGGAAAGACAGAGATGGAAAGACAGAGAGACAGAGATGGTAAGACAGAGATAAAAAGACAGAGATGGAAAGACAGAGATAAAAAGACAGAGATGGAAAGACAGAGATAAAAAGACAGAGATAAAAAGACAGAGATGGAAAGACAGAGATAAAAAGACAGAGATAAAAAGACAGAGATGGAAAGACAGAGATAAAAAGACAGAGACGGAAAGAGAGAGATGGAAAGACAGAGAATGAAAGACAGAGATGGAAAGACAGAGATACAAAGACAAATATAAAAAGACAGAGATAAAAAGACAGAGATAAAAAGACAGAGATGGAGAGACAAAGATAAAAGACAGAAATGGAAAGATAGAGATGGATAGACAGAGATGGAGAGACCGAGATAAAATGACAGAGATCGAAAGACAGATAGAAAGACAGAGATAAAAAAACAGAGATAAAAAGACAGAGATTAAAAGACAGAGATGGAAGGACAGAGAAAAAAAGACAGAGATGGAAAGACAGAGATGGAAAGACAGAGATGGAAAGACAGAGATGGAAAGACAGAGATAAAAAGACAGAGATGGAAAGACAGAGATGGAAAGACAGAGATAAAAAGACAGCGATGGAAAGACAGATAAAAAGACAGAGATAAAAAGACGGAGATGGAAAGACAGAGATAAAAAGACAGAGATGGAAAGACAGAGGTAAAAAGACAGATATAAAAAGACAGAGATGGAAAGACAGAGATGGAAAGACAGAGATCGAAAGACAGAGATGGAAAGACAGAGATGGAAAGACAGAGATGGAGAGACAGAGAAGGAAAGACAGAGATCGAAAGACAGAGATAAAAAGACAGAGATGGAGGGACATAGATGGAACGACAGAGATGGAGAGACAGAGATGGAAAGACAGAGTTGGAAAGACAGAGATAAAAAGACAGAGATGGAAAGACAGAGATAAAAAGACAGAGATAAAAAGACAGAGATGGAAAGACAGAGATAAAAAGACAGAGATGGAAAGACAGAGATGGAAAGACAGAGATGGAGAGACAGAGATGGAAAGATGGAGATAAAAAGACAGATGGAAAGACAGAGATGGAAAGACAGAGAGACAGAGATGGAAAGACGGAGATACAAAAACAGAGATGGAAAGACAGAGATGGAAAGACAGAGATGGAAAGAGAGAGATAATAATACAGAGATAAAGAGACAGAGATGGAAAGACAGAGAATGAAAGACAGAGATGGAAAGAAAGAGATGGAAAGACAGAGATAAAAAGACAGCGATGGAAAGACAGATAAAAAGACAGAGATAAAAAGACGGAGATGGAAAGACAGAGATACAAAGACAGAGATGGAAAGACAGAGATGGAAAGACAGAGATGGAAAGAGAGAGATAATAATACAGAGATAAAGAGACAGAGATGGAAAGACAGAGAATGAAAGACAGAGATGGAAAGACAGAGATGGAAAGACAGAGATAAAAAGACAGCGATGGAAAGACAGATAAAAAGACAGAGATAAAAAGACGGAGATGGAAAGACAGAGATAAAAAGACAGAGATGGAAAGACAGAGGTAAAAAGACAGAGATGAAAAGACAGAGATGGAAAGACAGTTGGAAAGACAGAGATAAAAAGACAGAGATGGAAAGACAGAGATGGAAAGACAGATGGAAAGACAGATGGAAAGACAGAGATGGAAAGACAGATGGAAAGACAGATGGAAAGACAGAGATGGAAAGACAGATGGAAAGACAGAGATAAAAAGACAGAGATGGAAAGACAGAGATGGAAAGACAGAGATGGAAAGACAGAGATGGAAAGACAGATGGAAAGACAGAGATGGAAAGACAGATGGAAAGACAGAAATGGAAAGACATATGGAAAGACAGAGATAAAAAGACAGAGATGGAGAGACAGAGATTGAAAGACAGAGATGGAGAGACAGAGATGGAAAGACAGAGAAGGAAAGACAGATGGAAAGACAGAGATAAAAAGACAGAGATGGAAAGACAGAGATGTAGAAACAGAGATAAAAAGACAGAGATGGAAAGACAGAGATAAAAAGACAGAGATGGAAAGACAGATGGAAAGACAGAGATAAAAAGACAGAGATGGAAAGACAGAGATGGAAAGACATAGATGAAAAGACAGAGATGGAAAGACAGATGGAAAGACAGATGGAAAGACAGAGATAAAAAGACAGAGATGGAAAGACAGAGATGGAAAGACAGATGGAAAGACAGATGGAAAGACAGAGATGGAAAAACAGATGGAAAGACAGAGATAAAAAGACAGAGATGGAAAGACAGAGATGGAATGACAGAGATGGAAAGACAGAGATAAAAAGACAGAGATGGAAAGACAGAGATGAAAAGACAGAGATGGAAAGACAGATGGAAAGACATATGGAAAGACAGAGATAAAAAGACAGAGATGGAAAGACAGAGATGGAAAGACAGATGGAAAGACAGATGGAAAGACAGATGGAAAGACAGAGATGGAAAAACAGATGGAAAGACAGAGATAAAAAGACAGAGATGGAAAGACAGAGATGGAAAGACAGAGATAAAAAGACAGAGATGGAGAGATAGAGATGGAAAGACAGAGATGGAGAGACAGAGATGGAAAGACAGAGATGGGAAAGACAGAGATAAAAAGACAGAGATGGAAAGACAGAGATGGAAAGACAGAGATAAAAAGGCAGAGATGGAAAGACAGAGATAAAAAGACAGAGATGGAAAGACAGATGGAAAGACAGAGATAAAAAGACAGAGATGGAATGACAGAGATGGAAAGACAGAGATAAAAAGGCAGAGATGGAAAGACAGAGATGGAAAGACATAGATGAAAAGACAGAGATGGAAAGACAGATGGAAAGGCAGATGGAAAGACAGAGATTAAAAGACAGAGATGGAAAGACAGAGATGGAAAGACAGATGGAAAGACAGATGGAAAGACAGAGATGGAAAAACAGATGGAAAGACAGAGATAAAAATACAGAGATGGAAAGACAGATGGAAAGACAGATGGAAAGACAGAGATAAAAAGGCAGAGATGGAAAGACAGAGATAAAAAGATAGAGATGGAAAGACAGATGGAAAGACAGAGATAAAAAGACAGAGATGGAATGACAGAGATAAAAAGACAGAGATGGAAAGACAGAGATGGAAAGACAGAGATAAAAAGACAGAGATGGAAAGACAGAGATAAAAAGACAGAGATGGAAAGACAGATGGAAAGACAGATGGAAAGACAGAGATAAAAAGGCAGAGATGGAAAGACAGAGATAAAAAGACAGAGATGGAAAGACAGATGGAAAGACAGAGATAAAAAGACAGAGATGGAATGACAGAGATGGAAAGACAGAGATAAAAAGACAGAGATGGAAAGACAGAGATGGAAAGTCAGAGATAAAAAGACAGAGATGGAGAGATAGAGATGGAAAGACAGAGATGGAGAGACAGAGATGGAAAGACAGAGATGGAAAGACAGAGATAAAAAGACAGAGATGGAAAGACAGAGATGGAAAGACAGAGATAAAAAGGCAGAGATGGAAAGACAGAGATAAAAAGACAGAGATGGAAAGACAAATGGAAAGACAGAGATAAAAAGACAGAGATGGAATGACAGAGATGGAAAGACAGAGATAAAAAGACAGAGATGGAAAGACAGAGATGGAAAGACAGAGATGAAAAGACAGAGATGGAAAGACAGATGGAAAGACAGATGGAAAGACAGAGATTAAAAGACAGAGATGGAAAGACAGAGATGGAAAGACAGATGGAAGGACAGATGGAAAGACAGAGATGGAAAAACAGATGGAAAGACAGAGATAAAAATACAGAGATGGAAAGACAGAGATGGAATGACAGAGATGGAAAGACAGAGATAAAAAGACAGAGATGGAAAGACAGAGATGGAAAGACAGAGATAAAAAGATAGAGATGGAAAGACAGATGGAAAGACAGAGATAAAAAGACAGAGATGGAATGACAGAGATAAAAAGACAGAGATGGAAAGACAGAGATGGAAAGACAGAGATAAAAAGACAGAGATGGAAAGACAGAGATAAAAAGACAGAGATGGAAAGACAGATGGAAAGACAGATGGAAAGACAGAGATAAAAAGGCAGAGATGGAAAGACAGAGATAAAAAGACAGAGATGGAAAGACAGATGGAAAGACAGAGATAAAAAGACAGAGATGGAATGACAGAGATGGAAAGACAGAGATAAAAAGACAGAGATGGAAAGACAGAGATGGAAAGTCAGAGATAAAAAGACAGAGATGGAGAGATAGAGATGGAAAGACAGAGATGGAGAGACAGAGATGGAAAGACAGAGATGGAAAGACAGAGATAAAAAGACAGAGATGGAAAGACAGAGATGGAAAGACAGAGATAAAAAGGCAGAGATGGAAAGACAGAGATAAAAAGACAGAGATGGAAAGACAAATGGAAAGACAGAGATAAAAAGACAGAGATGGAATGACAGAGATGGAAAGACAGAGATAAAAAGACAGAGATGGAAAGACAGAGATGGAAAGACAGAGATGAAAAGACAGAGATGGAAAGACAGATGGAAAGACAGATGGAAAGACAGAGATTAAAAGACAGAGATGGAAAGACAGAGATGGAAAGACAGATGGAAGGACAGATGGAAAGACAGAGATGGAAAAACAGATGGAAAGACAGAGATAAAAATACAGAGATGGAAAGACAGAGATGGAATGACAGAGATGGAAAGACAGAGATAAAAAGACAGAGATGGAAAGACAGAGATGAAAAGACAGAGATGGAAAGACAGATGGAAAGACAGATGGAAAGACAGAGATAAAAAGACAGAGATGGAAAGACAGAGATGGAAAGACAGATGGAAAGACAGATGGAAAGACAGATGGAAAGACAGAGATGGAAAAACAGATGGAAAGACAGAGATGGAAAGACAGATGGAAAGACAGAGATAAAAAGACAGAGATGGAGAGACAGAGATGGAAAGACAGAGAAGGAAAGACAGATGGAAAGACAGAGATAAAAAGACAGAGATGGAAAGACAGAGATGTAGAAACAGAGATAAAAAGACAGAGATGGAAAGACAGAGATAAAAAGACAGAGATGGAAAGACAGAGATAAAAAGACAGAGATGGAAAGACAGATGGAAAGACAGATGGGAAGACAGAGATAAAAAGGCAGAGATGGAAAGACAGAGATAAAAAGACAGAGATGGAAAGACAGATAAAAAGACAGAGATAAAAAGACGGAGATGGAAAGACAGAGATAAAAAGACAGAGATGGAAAGACAGAGGTAAAAAGACAGAGATGGAAAGACAGAGATGGGAAAGACAGAGATAAAAAGACAGAGATGGAAAGACAGAGATGGAAAGACAGAGATAAAAAGGCAGAGATGGAAAGACAGAGATAAAAAGACAGAGATGGAAAGACAGATGGAAAGACAGAGATAAAAAGACAGAGATGGAATGACAGAGATGGAAAGACAGAGATAAAAAGACAGAGATGGAAAGACAGAGATGGAAAGACATAGATGAAAAGACAGAGATGGAAAGACAGATGGAAAGGCAGATGGAAAGACAGAGATTAAAAGACAGAGATGGAAAGACAGAGATGGAAAGACAGATGGAAAGACAGATGGAAAGACAGAGATGGAAAAACAGATGGAAAGACAGAGATAAAAATACAGAGATGGAAAGACAGATGGAAAGACAGATGGAAAGACAGAGATAAAAAGGCAGAGATGGAAAGACAGAGATAAAAAGATAGAGATGGAAAGACAGATGGAAAGACAGAGATAAAAAGACAGAGATGGAATGACAGAGATAAAAAGACAGAGATGGAAAGACAGAGATGGAAAGACAGAGATAAAAAGACAGAGATGGAAAGACAGATGGAAAGACAGATGGAAAGACAGAGATAAAAAGGCAGAGATGGAAAGACAGAGATAAAAAGACAGAGATGGAAAGACAGATGGAAAGACAGAGATAAAAAGACAGAGATGGAATGACAGAGATGGAAAGACAGAGATAAAAAGACAGAGATGGAAAGACAGAGATGGAAAGTCAGAGATAAAAAGACAGAGATGGAGAGATAGAGATGGAAAGACAGAGATGGAGAGACAGAGATGGAAAGACAGAGATGGAAAGACAGAGATAAAAAGACAGAGATGGAAAGACAGAGATGGAAAGACAGAGATAAAAAGGCAGAGATGGAAAGACAGAGATAAAAAGACAGAGATGGAAAGACAAATGGAAAGACAGAGATAAAAAGACAGAGATGGAATGACAGAGATGGAAAGACAGAGATAAAAAGACAGAGATGGAAAGACAGAGATGGAAAGACAGAGATGAAAAGACAGAGATGGAAAGACAGATGGAAAGACAGATGGAAAGACAGAGATTAAAAGACAGAGATGGAAAGACAGAGATGGAAAGACAGATGGAAGGACAGATGGAAAGACAGAGATGGAAAAACAGATGGAAAGACAGAGATAAAAATACAGAGATGGAAAGACAGAGATGGAATGACAGAGATGGAAAGACAGAGATAAAAAGACAGAGATGGAAAGACAGAGATGAAAAGACAGAGATGGAAAGACAGATGGAAAGACAGATGGAAAGACAGAGATAAAAAGACAGAGATGGAAAGACAGAGATGGAAAGACAGATGGAAAGACAGATGGAAAGACAGATGGAAAGACAGAGATGGAAAAACAGATGGAAAGACAGAGATGGAAAGACAGATGGAAAGACAGAGATAAAAAGACAGAGATGGAGAGACAGAGATGGAAAGACAGAGAAGGAAAGACAGATGGAAAGACAGAGATAAAAAGACAGAGATGGAAAGACAGAGATGTAGAAACAGAGATAAAAAGACAGAGATGGAAAGACAGAGATAAAAAGACAGAGATGGAAAGACAGAGATAAAAAGACAGAGATGGAAAGACAGATGGAAAGACAGATGGAAAGACAGAGATAAAAAGGCAGAGATGGAAAGACAGAGATAAAAAGACAGAGATGGAAAGACAGATAAAAAGACAGAGATAAAAAGACGGAGATGGAAAGACAGAGATAAAAAGACAGAGATGGAAAGACAGAGGTAAAAAGACAGAGATGAAAAGACAGAGATGGAAAGACAGTTGGAAAGACAGAGATAAAAAGACAGAGATGGAAAGACAGAGATGGAAAGACAGATGGAAAGACAGATGGAAAGACAGAGATGGAAAGACAGATGGAAAGACAGATGGAAAGACAGAGATGGAAAGACAGATGGAAAGACAGAGATAAAAAGACAGAGATGGAAAGACAGAGATGGAAAGACAGAGATGGAAAGACAGAGATGGAAAGACAGATGGAAAGACAGAGATGGAAAGACAGATGGAAAGACAGAGATAAAAAGACAGAGATGGAGAGACAGAGATTGAAAGACAGAGATGTAGAAACAGAGATAAAAAGACAGAGATGGAAAGACAGAGATAAAAAGACAGAGATGGAAAGACAAATGGAAAGACAGAGATAAAAAGACAGAGATGGAATGACAGAGATGGAAAGACAGAGATAAAAAGACAGAGATGGAAAGACAGAGATGGAAAGACAGAGATGAAAAGACAGAGATGGAAAGACAGATGGAAAGACAGATGGAAAGACAGAGATTAAAAGACAGAGATGGAAAGACAGAGATGGAAAGACAGATGGAAGGACAGATGGAAAGACAGAGATGGAAAAACAGATGGAAAGACAGAGATAAAAATACAGAGATGGAAAGACAGAGATGGAATGACAGAGATGGAAAGACAGAGATAAAAAGACAGAGATGGATTGACAGAGATGAAAAGACAGAGATGGAAAGACAGATGGAAAGACAGATGGAAAGACAGAGATAAAAAGACAGAGATGGAAAGACAGAGATGGAAAGACAGATGGAAAGACAGATGGAAAGACAGATGGAAAGACAGAGATGGAAAAACAGATGGAAAGACAGAGATGGAAAGACAGATGGAAAGACAGAGATAAAAAGACAGAGATGGAGAGACAGAGATGGAAAGACAGAGAAGGAAAGACAGATGGAAAGACAGAGATAAAAAGACAGAGATGGAAAGACAGAGATGTAGAAACAGAGATAAAAAGACAGAGATGGAAAGACAGAGATAAAAAGACAGAGATGGAAAGACAGAGATAAAAAGACAGAGATGGAAAGACAGATGGAAAGACAGATGGGAAGACAGAGATAAAAAGGCAGAGATGGAAAGACAGAGATAAAAAGACAGAGATGGAAAGACAGATAAAAAGACAGAGATAAAAAGACGGAGATGGAAAGACAGAGATAAAAAGACAGAGATGGAAAGACAGAGGTAAAAAGACAGAGATGGAAAGACAGAGATGGGAAAGACAGAGATAAAAAGACAGAGATGGAAAGACAGAGATGGAAAGACAGAGATAAAAAGGCAGAGATGGAAAGACAGAGATAAAAAGACAGAGATGGAAAGACAGATGGAAAGACAGAGATAAAAAGACAGAGATGGAATGACAGAGATGGAAAGACAGAGATAAAAAGACAGAGATGGAAAGACAGAGATGGAAAGACATAGATGAAAAGACAGAGATGGAAAGACAGATGGAAAGGCAGATGGAAAGACAGAGATTAAAAGACAGAGATGGAAAGACAGAGATGGAAAGACAGATGGAAAGACAGATGGAAAGACAGAGATGGAAAAACAGATGGAAAGACAGAGATAAAAATACAGAGATGGAAAGACAGATGGAAAGACAGATGGAAAGACAGAGATAAAAAGGCAGAGATGGAAAGACAGAGATAAAAAGATAGAGATGGAAAGACAGATGGAAAGACAGAGATAAAAAGACAGAGATGGAATGACAGAGATAAAAAGACAGAGATGGAAAGACAGAGATGGAAAGACAGAGATAAAAAGACAGAGATGGAAAGACAGAGATAAAAAGACAGAGATGGAAAGACAGATGGAAAGACAGATGGAAAGACAGAGATAAAAAGGCAGAGATGGAAAGACAGAGATAAAAAGACAGAGATGGAAAGACAGATGGAAAGACAGAGATAAAAAGACAGAGATGGAATGACAGAGATGGAAAGACAGAGATAAAAAGACAGAGATGGAAAGACAGAGATGGAAAGTCAGAGATAAAAAGACAGAGATGGAGAGATAGAGATGGAAAGACAGAGATGGAGAGACAGAGATGGAAAGACAGAGATGGAAAGACAGAGATAAAAAGACAGAGATGGAAAGACAGAGATGGAAAGACAGAGATAAAAAGGCAGAGATGGAAAGACAGAGATAAAAAGACAGAGATGGAAAGACAAATGGAAAGACAGAGATAAAAAGACAGAGATGGAATGACAGAGATGGAAAGACAGAGATAAAAAGACAGAGATGGAAAGACAGAGATGGAAAGACAGAGATGAAAAGACAGAGATGGAAAGACAGATGGAAAGACAGATGGAAAGACAGAGATTAAAAGACAGAGATGGAAAGACAGAGATGGAAAGACAGATGGAAGGACAGATGGAAAGACAGAGATGGAAAAACAGATGGAAAGACAGAGATAAAAATACAGAGATGGAAAGACAGAGATGGAATGACAGAGATGGAAAGACAGAGATAAAAAGACAGAGATGGAAAGACAGAGATGAAAAGACAGAGATGGAAAGACAGATGGAAAGACAGATGGAAAGACAGAGATAAAAAGACAGAGATGGAAAGACAGAGATGGAAAGACAGATGGAAAGACAGATGGAAAGACAGATGGAAAGACAGAGATGGAAAAACAGATGGAAAGACAGAGATGGAAAGACAGATGGAAAGACAGAGATAAAAAGACAGAGATGGAGAGACAGAGATGGAAAGACAGAGAAGGAAAGACAGATGGAAAGACAGAGATAAAAAGACAGAGATGGAAAGACAGAGATGTAGAAACAGAGATAAAAAGACAGAGATGGAAAGACAGAGATAAAAAGACAGAGATGGAAAGACAGAGATAAAAAGACAGAGATGGAAAGACAGATGGAAAGACAGATGGAAAGACAGAGATAAAAAGGCAGAGATGGAAAGACAGAGATAAAAAGACAGAGATGGAAAGACAGATAAAAAGACAGAGATAAAAAGACGGAGATGGAAAGACAGAGATAAAAAGACAGAGATGGAAAGACAGAGGTAAAAAGACAGAGATGAAAAGACAGAGATGGAAAGACAGTTGGAAAGACAGAGATAAAAAGACAGAGATGGAAAGACAGAGATGGAAAGACAGATGGAAAGACAGATGGAAAGACAGAGATGGAAAGACAGATGGAAAGACAGATGGAAAGACAGAGATGGAAAGACAGATGGAAAGACAGAGATAAAAAGACAGAGATGGAAAGACAGAGATGGAAAGACAGAGATGGAAAGACAGAGATGGAAAGACAGATGGAAAGACAGAGATGGAAAGACAGATGGAAAGACAGAGATAAAAAGACAGAGATGGAGAGACAGAGATTGAAAGACAGAGATGTAGAAACAGAGATAAAAAGACAGAGATGGAAAGACAGAGATAAAAAGACAGAGATGGAAAGACAGAGATAAAAAGACAGAGATGGAAAGACAGATGGATAGACAGATGGAAAGACAGAGATAAAAAGGCAGAGATGGAAAGACAGAGATAAAAAGACAGAGATGGAAAGACAGAGATGGAAAGACAGATGGAAAGACAGATGGAAAGACAGAGATAAAAAGACAGAGATGGAAAGACAGAGATGGAAAGACATAGATGAAAAGACAGAGATGGAAAGACAGATGGAAAGACAGATGGAAAGACAGAGATAAAAAGACAGAGATGGAAAGACAGAGATGGAAAGACAGATGGAAAGACAGATGGAAAGACAGAGATGGAAAAACAGATGGAAAGACAGAGATAAAAAGACAGAGATGGAAAGACAGAGATGGAATGACAGAGATGGAAAGACAGAGATAAAAAGACAGAGATGGAAAGACAGAGATGAAAAGACAGAGATGGAAAGACAGATGGAAAGACATATGGAAAGACAGAGATAAAAAGACAGAGATGGAAAGACAGAGATGGAAAGACAGATGGAAAGACAGATGGAAAGACAGATGGAAAGACAGAGATGGAAAAACAGATGGAAAGACAGAGATAAAAAGACAGAGATGGAAAGACAGAGATGGAAAGACAGAGATAAAAAGACAGAGATGGAGAGATAGAGATGGAAAGACAGAGATGGAGAGACAGAGATGGAAAGACAGAGATGGAAAGACAGAGATAAAAAGACAGAGATGGAAAGACAGAGATGGAAAGACAGAGATAAAAAGGCAGAGATGGAAAGACAGAGATAAAAAGACAGAGATGGAAAGACAGATGGAACGACAGAGATAAAAAGACAGAGATGGAAAGACAGATATAAAAAGACAGAGATGGAAAGACAGATGGAAAGACAGAGATAAAAAGACAGAGATGGAATGACAGAGATAAAAAGACAGAGATGGAAAGACAGAGATGGAAAGACAGAGATAAAAAGACAGAGATGGAAAGACAGAGATAAAAAGACAGAGATGGAAAGACAGATGGAAAGACAGATGGAAAGACAGAGATAAAAAGGCAGAGATGGAAAGACATAGATAAAAAGACAGAGATGGAAAGACAGATGGAAAGACAGAGATAAAAAGACAGAGATGGAATGACAGAGATGGAAAGACAGAGATAAAAAGACAGAGATGGAAAGACAGAGATGGAAAGTCAGAGATAAAAAGACAGAGATGGAGAGATAGAGATGGAAAGACAGAGATGGAGAGACAGAGATGGAAAGACAGAGATGGAAAGACAGAGATAAAAAGACAGAGATGGAAAGACAGAGATGGAAAGACAGAGATAAAAAGGCAGAGATGGAAAGACAGAGATAAAAAGACAGAGATGGAAAGACAAATGGAAAGACAGAGATAAAAAGACAGAGATGGAATGACAGAGATGGAAAGACAGAGATAAAAAGACAGAGATGGAAAGACAGAGATGGAAAGACATAGATGAAAAGACAGAGATGGAAAGACAGATGGAAAGATAGATGGAAAGACAGAGATTAAAAGACAGAGATGGAAAGACAGAGATGGAAAGACAGATGGAAGGACAGATGGAAAGACAGAGATGGAAAAACAGATGGAAAGACAGAGATAAAAATACAGAGATGGAAAGACAGAGATGGAATGACAGAGATGGAAAGACAGAGATAAAAAGACAGAGATGGAAAGACAGAGATGAAAAGACAGAGATGGAAAGACAGATGGAAAGACAGATGGAAAGACAGAGATAAAAAGACAGAGATGGAAAGACAGAGATGGAAAGACAGATGGAAAGACAGATGGAAAGACAGATGGAAAGACAGAGATGGAAAAACAGATGGAAAGACAGAGATGGAAAGACAGAGATAAAAAGACAGAGATGGAGAGACAGAGATGGAAAGACAGAGAAGGAAAGACAGATGGAAAGACAGAGATAAAAAGACAGAGATGGAAAGACAGAGATGTAGAAACAGAGATAAAAAGACAGAGATGGAAAGACAGAGATAAAAAGACAGAGATGGAAAGACAGAGATAAAAAGACAGAGATGGAAAGACAGATGGAAAGACAGATGGAAAGACAGAGATAAAAAGGCAGAGATGGAAAGACAGAGATAAAAAGACAGAGATGGAAAGACAGATAAAAAGACAGAGATAAAAAGACGGAGATGGAAAGACAGAGATAAAAAGACAGAGATGGAAAGACAGAGGTAAAAAGACAGATATAAAAAGACAGAGATGGAAAGACAGAGATGGAAAGACAGAGATCGAAAGACAGAGATAAAAAGACAGAGATGGAGGGACATAGATGGAACGACAGAGATGGAGAGACAGAGATGGAAAGACAGAGTTGGAAAGACAGAGATAAAAAGACAGAGATGGAAAGACAGAGATAAAAAGACAGAGATAAAAAGACAGAGATGGAAAGACAGAGATAAAAAGACAGAGATGGAAAGACAGAGATGGAAAGACAGAGATGGAAAGACAGAGATGGAAAGAGAGAGATAATAATACAGAGATAAAGAGACAGAGATGGAAAGACAGAGAATGAAAGACAGAGATGGAAAGACAGAGATGGAAAGACAGAGATAAAAAGACAGCGATGGAAAGACAGATAAAAAGACAGAGATAAAAAGACGGAGATGGAAAGACAGAGATAAAAAGACAGAGATGGAAAGACAGAGGTAAAAAGACAGAGATGAAAAGACAGAGATGGAAAGACAGTTGGAAAGACAGAGATAAAAAGACAGAGATGGAAAGACAGAGATGGAAAGACAGATGGAAAGACAGATGGAAAGACAGAGATGGAAAGACAGATGGAAAGACAGATGGAAAGACAGAGATGGAAAGACAGATGGAAAGACAGAGATAAAAAGACAGAGATGGAAAGACAGAGATGGAAAGACAGAGATGGAAAGACAGAGATGGAAAGACAGATGGAAAGACAGAGATGGAAAGACAGATGGAAAGACAGAAATGGAAAGACAGATGGAAAGACAGAGATAAAAAGACAGAGATGGAGAGACAGAGATTGAAAGACAGAGATGGAGAGACAGAGATGGAAAGACAGAGAAGGAAAGACAGATGGAAAGACAGAGATAAAAAGACAGAGATGGAAAGACAGAGATGTAGAAACAGAGATAAAAAGACAGAGATGGAAAGACAGAGATAAAAAGACAGAGATGGAAAGACAGAGATAAAAAGACAGAGATGGAAAGACAGATGGATAGACAGATGGAAAGACAGAGATAAAAAGGCAGAGATGGAAAGACAGAGATAAAAAGACAGAGATGGAAAGACAGAGATGGAAAGACAGATGGAAAGACAGATGGAAAGACAGAGATAAAAAGACAGAGATGGAAAGACAGAGATGGAAAGACATAGATGAAAAGACAGAGATGGAAAGACAGATGGAAAGACAGATGGAAAGACAGAGATAAAAAGACAGAGATGGAAAGACAGAGATGGAAAGACAGATGGAAAGACAGATGGAAAGACAGAGATGGAAAAACAGATGGAAAGACAGAGATAAAAAGACAGAGATGGAAAGACAGAGATGGAATGACAGAGATGGAAAGACAGAGATGGAGAGACAGAGATGGAAAGACAGAGATGAAAAGACAGAGATGGAAAGACAGATGGAAAGACATATGGAAAGACAGAGATAAAAAGACAGAGATGGAAAGACAGAGATGGAAAGACAGATGGAAAGACAGATGGAAAGACAGATGGAAAGACAGAGATGGAAAAACAGATGGAAAGACAGAGATAAAAAGACAGAGATGGAAAGACAGAGATGGAAAGACAGAGATAAAAAGACAGAGATGGAGAGATAGAGATGGAAAGACAGAGATGGAGAGACAGAGATGGAAAGACAGAGATGGAAAGACAGAGATAAAAAGACAGAGATGGAAAGACAGAGATAAAAAGGCAGAGATGGAAAGACAGAGATAAAAAGACAGAGATGGAAAGACAGATGGAAAGACAGAGATAAAAAGACAGAGATGGAATGACAGAGATGGAAAGACAGAGATAAAAAGACAGAGATGGAAAGACAGAGATGGAAAGACATAGATGAAAAGACAGAGATGGAAAGACAGATGGAAAGGCAGATGGAAAGACAGAGATTAAAAGACAGAGATGGAAAGACAGAGATGGAAAGACAGATGGAAAGACAGATGGAAAGACAGAGATGGAAAAACAGATGGAAAGACAGAGATAAAAATACAGAGATGGAAAGACAGATGGAAAGACAGATGGAAAGACAGAGATAAAAAGGCAGAGATGGAAAGACAGAGATAAAAAGACAGAGATGGAAAGACAGATGGAAAGACAGAGATAAAAAGACAGAGATGGAATGACAGAGATAAAAAGACAGAGATGGAAAGACAGAGATGGAAAGACAGAGATAAAAAGACAGAGATGGAAAGACAGAGATAAAAAGACAGAGATGGAAAGACAGATGGAAAGACAGATGGAAAGACAGAGATAAAAAGGCAGAGATGGAAAGACAGAGATAAAAAGACAGAGATGGAAAGACAGATGGAAAGACAGAGATAAAAAGACAGAGATGGAATGACAGAGATGGAAAGACAGAGATAAAAAGACAGAGATGGAAAGACAGAGATGGAAAGTCAGAGATAAAAAGACAGAGATGGAGAGATAGAGATGGAAAGACAGAGATGGAGAGACAGAGATGGAAAGACAGAGATGGAAAGACAGAGATAAAAAGACAGAGATGGAAAGACAGAGATGGAAAGACAGAGATAAAAAGGCAGAGACGGAAAGACAGAGATAAAAAGACAGAGATGGAAAGACAAATGGTAAGACAGAGATAAAAAGACAGAGATGGAATGACAGAGATGGAAAGACAGAGATAAAAAGACAGAGATGGAAAGACAGAGATGGAAAGACATAGATGAAAAGACAGAGATGGAAAGACAGATGGAAAGACAGATGGAAAGACAGAGATTAAAAGACAGAGATGGAAAGACAGAGATGGAAAGACAGATGGAAGGACAGATGGAAAGACAGAGATGGAAAAACAGATGGAAAGACAGAGATAAAAATACAGAGATGGAAAGACAGAGATGGAATGACAGAGATGGAAAGACAGAGATAAAAAGACAGAGATGGAAAGACAGAGATGAAAAGACAGAGATGGAAAGACAGATGGAAAGACAGAGATAAAAAGACAGAGATGGAAAGACAGAGATGGAAAGACAGATGGAAAGACAGATGGAAAGACAGATGGAAAGACAGAAATGGAAAAACAGATGGAAAGACAGAGATGGAAAGACAGATGGAAAGACAGAGATAAAAAGACAGAGATGGAGAGACAGAGATGGAAAGACAGAGAAGGAAAGACAGATGGAAAGACAGAGATAAAAAGACAGAGATGGAAAGACAGAGATGTAGAAACAGAGATAAAAAGACAGAGATGGAAAGACAGAGATAAAAAGACAGAGATGGAAAGACAGAGATAAAAAGACAGAGATGGAAAGACAGATGGAAAGACAGATGGAAAGACAGAGATAAAAAGGCAGAGATGGCAAGACAGAGATAAAAAGACAGAGATGGAAAGACAGATAAAAAGACAGAGATAAAAAGACGGAGATGGAAAGACAGAGGTAAAAAGACAGATATAAAAAGACAGAGATGGAAAGACAGAGATGGAAAGACAGAGATCGAAAGACAGAGATGGAGAGACAGAGATGGAAAGACAGAGATGGAGAGACAGAGAAGGAAAGACAGAGATCGAAAGACAGAGATAAAAAGACAGAGATGGAGGGACATAGATGGAACGACAGAGATGGAGAGACAGAGATGGAAAGACAGAGTTGGAAAGACAGAGATAAAAAGACAGAGATGGAAAGACAGAGATAAAAAGACAGAGATAAAAAGACAGAGATGGAAAGACAGAGATAAAAAGACAGAGATGGAAAGACAGAGATGGAAAGACAGAGATGGAAAGACAGAGATGGAAAGATGGAGATAAAAAGACAGATGGAAAGACAGAGATGGAAAGACAGAGAGACAGAGATGGAAAGACGGAGATACAAAAACAGAGATGGAAAGACAGAGATGGAAAGACAGAGATGGAAAGAGAGAGATAATAATACAGAGATAAAGAGACAGAGATGGAAAGACAGAGAATGAAAGACAGAGATGGAAAGAAAGAGATGGAAAGACAGAGATAAAAAGACAGCGATGGAAAGACAGATAAAAAGACAGAGATAAAAAGACGGAGATGGAAAGACAGAGATACAAAGACAGAGATGGAAAGACAGAGATGGAAAGACAGAGATGGAAAGAGAGAGATAATAATACAGAGATAAAGAGACAGAGATGGAAAGACAGAGAATGAAAGACAGAGATGGAAAGACAGAGATGGAAAGACAGAGATAAAAAGACAGCGATGGAAAGACAGATAAAAAGACAGAGATAAAAAGACGGAGATGGAAAGACAGAGATAAAAAGACAGAGATGGAAAGACAGAGGTAAAAAGACAGAGATGAAAAGACAGAGATGGAAAGACAGTTGGAAAGACAGAGATAAAAAGACAGAGATGGAAAGACAGAGATGGAAAGACAGATGGAAAGACAGATGGAAAGACAGAGATGGAAAGACAGATGGAAAGACAGATGGAAAGACAGAGATGGAAAGACAGATGGAAAGACAGAGATAAAAAGACAGAGATGGAAAGACAGAGATGGAAAGACAGAGATGGAAAGACAGAGATGGAAAGACAGATGGAAAGACATAGATGGAAAGACAGATGGAAAGACAGAAATGGAAAGACAGATGGAAAGACAGAGATAAAAAGACAGAGATGGAGAGACAGAGATTGAAAGACAGAGATGGAGAGACAGAGATGGAAAGACAGAGAAGGAAAGACAGATGGAAAGACAGAGATAAAAAGACAGAGATGGAAAGACAGAGATGTAGAAACAGAGATAAAAAGACAGAGATGGAAAGACAGAGATAAAAAGACAGAGATGGAAAGACAGAGATAAAAAGACAGAGATGGAAAGACAGATGGATAGACAGATGGAAAGACAGAGATAAAAAGGCAGAGATGGAAAGACAGAGATAAAAAGACAGAGATGGAAAGACAGAGATGGAAAGACAGAGATGGAAAGACAGATGGAAAGACAGATGGAAAGACAGATGGAAAGACAGAGATGGAAAAACAGATGGAAAGACAGAGATAAAAAGACAGAGATGGAAAGACAGAGATGGAAAGACAGAGATAAAAAGACAGAGATGGAGAGATAGAGATGGAAAGACAGAGATGGAGAGACAGAGATGGAAAGACAGAGATGGAAAGACAGAGATAAAAAGACAGAGATGGAAAGACAGAGATGGAAAGACAGAGATAAAAAGGCAGAGATGGAAAGACAGAGATAAAAAGACAGAGATGGAAAGACAGATGGAAAGACAGAGATAAAAAGACAGAGATGGAATGACAGAGATGGAAAGACAGAGATAAAAAGACAGAGATGGAAAGACAGAGATGGAAAGACATAGATGAAAAGACAGAGATGGAAAGACAGATGGAAAGGCAGATGGAAAGACAGAGATTAAAAGACAGAGATGGAAAGACAGAGATGGAAAGACAGATGGAAAGACAGATGGAAAGACAGAGATGGAAAAACAGATGGAAAGACAGAGATAAAAATACAGAGATGGAAAGACAGATGGAAAGACAGATGGAAAGACAGAGATAAAAAGGCAGAGATGGAAAGACAGAGATAAAAAGACAGAGATGGAAAGACAGATGGAAAGACAGAGATAAAAAGACAGAGATGGAATGACAGAGATAAAAAGACAGAGATGGAAAGACAGAGATGGAAAGACAGAGATAAAAAGACAGAGATGGAAAGACAGAGATAAAAAGACAGAGATGGAAAGACAGATGGAAAGACAGATGGAAAGACAGAGATAAAAAGGCAGAGATGGAAAGACAGAGATAAAAAGACAGAGATGGAAAGACAGATGGAAAGACAGAGATAAAAAGACAGAGATGGAATGACAGAGATGGAAAGACAGAGATAAAAAGACAGAGATGGAAAGACAGAGATGGAAAGTCAGAGATAAAAAGACAGAGATGGAGAGATAGAGATGGAAAGACAGAGATGGAGAGACAGAGATGGAAAGACAGAGATGGAAAGACAGAGATAAAAAGACAGAGATGGAAAGACAGAGATGGAAAGACAGAGATAAAAAGGCAGAGATGGAAAGACAGAGATAAAAAGACAGAGATGGAAAGACAAATGGAAAGACAGAGATAAAAAGACAGAGATGGAATGACAGAGATGGAAAGACAGAGATAAAAAGACAGAGATGGAAAGACAGAGATGGAAAGACATAGATGAAAAGACAGAGATGGAAAGACAGATGGAAAGACAGATGGAAAGACAGAGATTAAAAGACAGAGATGGAAAGACAGAGATGGAAAGACAGATGGAAGGACAGATGGAAAGACAGAGATGGAAAAACAGATGGAAAGACAGAGATAAAAATACAGAGATGGAAAGACAGAGATGGAATGACAGAGATGGAAAGACAGAGATAAAAAGACAGAGATGAAAAGACAGAGATGGAAAGACAGATGGAAAGACAGATGGAAAGACAGAGATAAAAAGACAGAGATGGAAAGTCAGAGATGGAAAGACAGATGGAAAGACAGATGGAAAGACAGATGGAAAGACAGAGATGGAAAAACAGATGGAAAGACAGAGATGGAAAGACAGATGGAAAGACAGAGATAAAAAGACAGAGATGGAGAGACAGAGATGGAAAGACAGAGAAGGAAAGACAGATGGAAAGACAGAGATAAAAAGACAGAGATGGAAAGACAGAGATGTAGAAACAGAGATAAAAAGACAGAGATGGAAAGACAGAGATAAAAAGACAGAGATGGAAAGACAGAGATAAAAAGACAGAGATGGAAAGACAGATGGAAAGACAGATGGAAAGACAGAGATAAAAAGGCAGAGATGGAAAGACAGAGATAAAAAGACAGAGATGGAAAGACAGAGATGGAAAGACATAGATGAAAAGACAGAGATGGAAAGACAGATGGAAAGACAGATGGAAGACAGAGATTAAAAGACAGAGATGGAAAGACAGAGATGGAAAGACAGATGGAAAGACAGATGGAAAGACAGAGATGGAAAAACAGATGGAAAGACAGAGATAAAAATACAGAGATGGAAAGACAGAGATGGAATGACAGAGATGGAAAGACAGAGATAAAAAGACAGAGATGGAAAGACAGAGATGAAAAGACAGAGATGGAAAGACAGATGGAAAGACAGATGGAAAGACAGAGATAAAAAGACAGAGATGGAAATACAGAGATGGAAAGACAGATGGAAAGACAGATGGAAAGACAGAGATGGAAAAACAGATGGAAAGACAGAGATGGAAAGACAGATGGAAAGACAGAGATAAAAAGACAGAGATGGAGAGACAGAGATGGAAAGACAGAGAAGGAAAGACAGATGGAAAGACAGAGATAAAAAGACAGAGATGGAAAGACAGAGATGTAGAAACAGAGATAAAAAGACAGAGATGGAAAGACAGAGATAAAAAGACAGAGATGGAAAGACAGAGATAAAAAGACAGAGATGGAAAGACAGAAGGAAAGACAGATGGAAAGACAGAGATACAAAGGCAGAGATGGAAAGACAGAGATAAAAAGACAGAGATGGAAAGACAGATGGAAAGACAGAGATAAAAAGACAGAGATGGAATGACTGAGATGGAAAGACAGATATAAAAAGACAGAGATGGAATGACAGAGATGGAAAGTCAGAGATAAAAAGACAGAGATGGAGAGATAGAGATGGAAAGACAGAGATGGAAAGACAGATGGAAAGACAGAGATAAAAAGACAGAGATGGAATGACAGAGATGGAAAGACAGAGATAAAAAGACAGAGATGGAAAGACAGAGATGGAAAGACATAGATGAAAAGACAGAGATGGAAAGACAGATGGAAAGACAGATGGAAAGACAGAGATTAAAAGACAGAGATGGAAAGACAGAGATGGAAAGACAGATGGAAAGACAGAGATAAAAATACAGAGATGGAAAGACAGAGATGGAATGACAGAGATGGAAAGACAGAGATAAAATGACAGAGATGGAAAGACAGAGATGAAAAGACAGAGATGGAAAGACAGATGGAAAGACAGATGGAAAGACAGAGATAAAAAGACAGAGATGGAAAGACAGAGATGGAAAGACAGATGGAAAGACAGATGGAAAGACAGATGGAAAGACAGAGATGGAAAAACAGATGGAAAGACAGAGATAAAAAGACAGAGATGGAGAGACAGAGATGGAAAGACAGAGAAGGAAAGACAGATGGAAAGACAGAGATAAAAAGACAGAGATGGAAAGACAGAGATGTAGAAACAGAGATAAAAAGACAGAGATGGAAAGACAGAGATAAAAAGACAGAGATGGAAAGACAGAGATAAAAAGACAGAGATGGAAAGACAGATGGAAAGACAGATGGAAAGACAGAGATAAAAAGGCAGAGATGGAAAGACAGAGATAAAAAGACAGAGATGGAAAGACAGAGATGGAAAGACATAGATGAAAAGACAGAGATGGAAAGACAGATGGAAAGACAGATGGAAGACAGAGATTAAAAGACAGAGATGGAAAGACAGAGATGGAAAGACAGATGGAAAGACAGATGGAAAGACAGAGATGGAAAAACAGATGGAAAGACAGAGATAAAAATACAGAGATGGAAAGACAGAGATGGAATGACAGAGATGGAAAGACAGAGATAAAAAGACAGAGATGGAAAGACAGAGATGAAAAGACAGAGATGGAAAGACAGATGGAAAGACAGATGGAAAGACAGAGATAAAAAGACAGAGATGGAAATACAGAGATGGAAAGACAGATGGAAAGACAGATGGAAAGACAGAGATGGAAAAACAGATGGAAAGACAGAGATAAAAAGACAGAGATGGAGAGACAGAGATGGAAAGACAGAGAAGGAAAGACAGATGGAAAGACAGAGATAAAAAGACAGAGATGGAAAGACAGAGATGTAGAAACAGAGATAAAAAGACAGAGATGGAAAGACAGAGATAAAAAGACAGAGATGGAAAGACAGAGATAAAAAGACAGAGATGGAAAGACAGAAGGAAAGACAGATGGAAAGACAGAGATACAAAGGCAGAGATGGAAAGACAGAGATAAAAAGACAGAGATGGAAAGACAGATGGAAAGACAGAGATAAAAAGACAGAGATGGAATGACTGAGATGGAAAGACAGATATAAAAAGACAGAGATGGAATGACAGAGATGGAAAGTCAGAGATAAAAAGACAGAGATGGAGAGATAGAGATGGAAAGACAGAGATGGAAAGACAGATGGAAAGACAGAGATAAAAAGACAGAGATGGAATGACAGAGATGGAAAGACAGAGATAAAAAGACAGAGATGGAAAGACAGAGATGGAAAGACATAGATGAAAAGACAGAGATGGAAAGACAGATGGAAAGACAGATGGAAAGACAGAGATTAAAAGACAGAGATGGAAAGACAGAGATGGAAAGACAGATGGAAAGACAGAGATAAAAATACAGAGATGGAAAGACAGAGATGGAATGACAGAGATGGAAAGACAGAGATAAAATGACAGAGATGGAAAGACAGAGATGAAAAGACAGAGATGGAAAGACAGATGGAAAGACAGATGGAAAGACAGAGATAAAAAGACAGAGATGGAAAGACAGAGATGGAAAGACAGATGGAAAGACAGATGGAAAGACAGATGGAAAGACAGAGATGGAAAAACAGATGGAAAGACAGAGATAAAAAGACAGAGATGGAGAGACAGAGATGGAAAGACAGAGAAGGAAAGACAGATGGAAAGACAGAGATAAAAAGACAGAGATGGAAAGACAGAGATGTAGAAACAGAGATAAAAAGACAGAGATGGAAAGACAGAGATAAAAAGACAGAGATGGAAAGACAGAGATAAAAAGACAGAGATGGAAAGACAGATGGAAAGACAGATGGAAAGACAGAGATAAAAAGGCAGAGATGGAAAGACAGAGATAAACAGACAGAGATAAAAAGACAGAGATGGAAAGACAGAGATGGAAAGACATAGATGAAAAGACAGAGATGGAAAGACAGATGGAAAGACAGATGGAAAGACAGAGATAAAAAGACAGAGATGGAAAGACAGAGATGGAAAGACATAGATGAAAAGACAGAGATGGAAAGACAGATGGAAAGACAGATGGAAAGACAGAGATAAAAAGACAGAGATGGAAAGACAGAGATGGAAAGACAGATGGAAAGACAGATGGAAAGACAGAGATGGAAAAACAGATGGAAAGACAGAGATAAAAAGACAGAGATGGAAAGACAGAGATGGAATGACAGAGATGGAAAGACAGAGATAAAAAGACAGAGATGGAAAGACAGAGATGAAAAGACAGAGATGGAAAGACAGATGGAAAGACAGATGGAAAGACAGAGATAAAAAGACAGAGATGGAAAGACAGAGATGGAAAGACAGATGGAAAGACAGATGGAAAGACAGAGATGGAAAAACAGATGGAAAGACAGAGATAAAAATTCAGAGATGGAAAGACAGAGATGGAATGACAGAAATGGAAGACAGAGATACAAAGACAGAGATGGAAAGACAGAGATGAAAAGACAGAGATGGAAAGACAGATGGAAAGACAGATGGAAAGACAGAGATAAAAAGACAGAGATGGAAAGACAGAGATAAAAAGACAGAGATGGAAAGACAGATGGAAAGACAGAGATAAAAAGACAGAGATGGAATGACAGAGATGGAAAGACAGAGATAAAAAGACAGAGATGGAAAGACAGAGATGGAAAGACATAGATGAAAAGACAGAGATGGAAAGACAGATGGAAAGACAGATGGAAAGACAGAGATAAAAAGACAGAGATGGAAAGACAGAGATGGAAAGACAGATGGAAAGACAGATGGAAAGACAGATGGAAAGACAGAGATGGAAAAACAGATGGAAAGACAGAGATAAAAAGACAGAGATGGAAAGACAGAGATGGAATGACAGAGATGGAAAGACAGAGATAAAAAGACAGAGATGGAAAGACAGAGATGAAAAGACAGAGATGGAAAGACAGATGGAAAGACAGATGGAAAGACAGAGATAAAAAGACAGAGATGGAAAGACAGAGATGGAAAGACAGATGGAAAGACAGATGGAAAGACAGATGGAAAGACAGAGATGGAAAAACAGATGGAAAGACAGAGATAAAAATTCAGAGATGGAAAGACAGAGATAAAAAGACAGAGATAAAAAGACAGAAATGAAAAGACAGAGATGGAAAGACAGAGATGGAAAGACAGAGATAAAAAGACAGAGATAAAAAGACAGAGATGGAAAGACAGAGATAAAAAGACAGAGATGGAAAGACAGAGATGGAAAGACACAGAGACAGAGGTACAATATCTAATCAGTGTGTTTTTTCTCCAGGCAACATTGAGACCAACCACAACCTGCCTCCCTCTTTTATATCCAGAAATAACCTGCTACGGTGAGATCCTCTGACCTCTAATCCCTGACCTAACCCCTCACCCTACCTCTCCATGTGGTAGATTTAAAGCAGGAATCTATTGATTGTGGGCGACCCTATGCCACACACCCCACTTCTTGTTTTTCTTTTTCACTTTGAGCTAAACCCAGGAGGTTGAGCCCTGAGCCGCCTTGGTCTGGCCTTCTGGGATAGGTCTAATGACCCTATTCATTTTCTGTTATGCTTTATGATTTGATAATTATTTTCATGCTAATTTATCCATCCTATGACTTGATGGCCCAAAGTCCACCAATATGTCATGCAGATGAGACATTATCTTCTCGACTGACCACACTGGTAATTCATTCAGTTGTCCTGGTTCACACTAGATAGGAATCAATACTGTATATTGACAGGCTGGTTATTCATTCTGTCATCAAATAAAATGTTACTGTCTTTCTGTCTCTGCCTCACCTGGTTCACCAACTACTTCTCAGACAGAGTTCATTGTGTCAAATCGGAGGGCCTGTTGTCTGGACCTCTGGCAGTCTCTAGGGGGTGCCACAGGGTTCAAATCTCGGGCCAACACTTTTCTCTCTATATATCAACGATGTCGCTCTTGCTGCTGGTGATTCTTTGATCCACCTCTACACAGACGACACCATTCTGTATACTTCTGGTCCTTCTTTGGACACTGTGTTAACAAACCTCCAGACGAGCTTCAATGCCATACAACTCTCCTTCCGTGGCCTCCAACTGCTCTTAAACGTTAGTAAACCTAAGAGCATGATCTTCAAGCGATCTCTGCCCGCACCAAACCATCCAGCATCACCACTCTGGATGGTTCTGACTTAGAATATGTGGACAACTACAAATACCTAGGTGTCTGGTTAGACTGTAAACTCTCCTTCCAGACTCACATTAAGCATCTCCAATCCAAAATTAAATCTACAATCGGCTTCCTATTTCGCAACAAAGCATCCTTCATCATGCTGCCAAACATATCCTCGTAAAACTGACCATCCTACCGATCCTCGATTTCAGCGATGTAATTTACATAATAGCCTCCAACACATAATAGCCTCCACACACAAATTGGATGCAGTCTATCACAGTGCCATCCGTTTTGTCACCGAAGCCCCATATACTAACCACCACTGTGACCTGTACGCTCTCGTTGGTTGGCACTTGCTTCATACTCGTCGCCAAACCCACTGGCTCCAGGTCATCTATAAGTCTCTGCTAGGTAAAACCCCACCTTATCTCAGCTCACTGGTCACCATAGTCACCACTCACCCGTAGCACGCGCTGCAGCAGGTATATCTCACTGGTCATCCCCAAAGCCAATTCCTCCTTTGGCCGCCTTTTTTTCCAATTCTCTACTGCCAATGACTGGAACAAACTGCAAAATCACTGAAGCTGGAGACTCATATCTCCCTCACTAGCTTTAAGCAGCAGAGCAGCTCACAGATCACTGAACCTGTACATAGCCCATCTGAAAATAGCCCATCCAACTATCTCATCCCCATACTGTATTTATTTATTTATCTTGCTCCTTTGCACCCCAGTACATCCACTTGCACATTCAACTTCTTCACATCAATCACACCAGTGTCTATTTGGTAAATTGTAATTACTTCACCACCATGGCCTATTTATTGCCTTCCTGTAGTGGTCTGGGTGTAGCTGGTGCAGAGGAGTCAGGCGCAGGTCAGCAGAGATGAGTAACACAAGTAACTTTACTCAAATATTCCAATAACATGTCGTAATACCGAGCCCACGATAACGGACCGAACATGCATAAAACAATCACGCACAAAAACCATGGGGAAAACAGATGGTTAAATAATGAACATGTAATTGGGGAATTGAAACCAGGTGTGTTAAACAAAGACAAAACAAATGGAAAATGAAAAGTGGATCGCGATGGCTAGATGGCCGGTGAGGTCGACCGCCGAACGACGCCCGAACAAGGAGAGGGACCGACTTCGGCGGAAGTCGTGACACTTCCTCCCTTATCTTACCTCATTTGCACACACTGTACAGTGGGCTCCAAAATTACTGCCCCCCTGACTGGCAATGCACAAACACAAACAATGCACAAACAATACTTAAAAAAAATATAAACAATATAATTATAGAGATAAACTCAAAATAGCAACGTAAAAGATACTGTACTTTATTAATGTTTTTTAAGCTGTTTAAAGGCACAGTCAACTTAGTGCATGTAAACTTCTGACCCACTGGATTTGTGATACAGTGAAATAATCTGTAAACATTTGTTACGTGTGTCATGCACAAAGTAGATGTCCTAACCGACTTGCCAAAACTATAGTTTGTTAACAAGACATTTGTGGAGTGGTTGAAAAACGAGTTTTCATGACTCCAACCTAAGTATTATGTAAACTTCCGACGTCAACTGTATTTATCTCTTGTGGGGTTGTTTCAGATCCAAGAACTGAGAATAATGCTTGTTGGATTCATCTTCTCTTTTTGTTTTTGGCGGCTGTAACATTAGTTTGCAAGTGACATTCACTTCCTCTCCTTCTTCTTTGGTATTATTGCTGTACACAAACAAATGTTAAAGGTGCATGCCTCCACGTAATGTATTGGCTGTGTATCAGCCAACTATTCTGTAGGACTTCATTACTCTTTGTAAAAAATAAAATCCCAAACAAACCTTAGATCCATTAAAACCTCACCTCTCTACCAACTAACCCTAGACCCATTAAAACTGTCACGACCATCGTATGAGTAATTGGACCAAGGCGCAGCGTGAGTAGAGTTCCACATTTTGTGACAGTACCCCCCCGGACTCCGACTGCAAACCCTAAAACTAGATGGGGTGGGCAACTAGCATCGGTGGCGGCTCCGGTGCGGGACGTAGCACCCGCTCGGACCGCAGATCCGGCCATGGAGCCGGGCTAAAAGCCGTGCCCGGATTGGGCACTGACGCAGAGGAAGGCTCCGACCATGGAACGGGACTGGACGCCATGACTGGACTGAGCACCGGCGCAGGAAGCTCCGGGCCGTGGACCATCACTGGAAGCTCCGGGCAGTGGACCGTCACTGGAAGCTCCGGGCCGTGGACCGTCACTGGAAGCTCCGGGCCGTGGACCGTCACTGGAAGCTCCGGGCCATGGACCGTCACTGGAAGCTCTGGGCCGTGGACCGTCACTGGATGTTCCGGGCTGTAGAACGTCGCTGGAGACTCCGGACTGTACCCACGCACTGCTGGACAAGTGTGGGGAGCCGGCACAGGACGTACCGGGCTGGGAAGGCGCACTGGAGGCCTGATGCGTGGAGCCGGCCCAGGTTGCACGGGAATGATGACACGCTCCTCAAAACGCCTGCGCTGCAGCATACTCCTAGCCAACATCTCTCTCCGATATCCCTCCTCAAACTGCTCCATCGACTCCCAGACGGTCTCTGGCTCTCTCCCCGGCCGACCGCCCCTTGTGCCTCCCCCCCAAACAACTTGGGGTTGCCCTTGGGCTGTTTGTGGCCGCGGACCCCGGCGTCGTCGCTGTCCTCCTTTACTCCTCGGCGACTCCCGCCAAGGAAGGGTCTCGCATCCACCTAGTATCTCTTCCCATGGCCAACTCTCCTGCACCTCCTGGGAACGCTGCTTGGTCCTGACTTGGGGGAATATTCTTTCACGACTGTCATATGAATAATTGGACCAAGGCGCAGCGTGAGTAGAGTTCCACATTTTAATGTTAGTGAAACTTCCAAAACAACAAAGATATAACGATCGTGAAATGCGTAGCGCTCATAGGCACTCATACAAAACAATATCCCCCTAGCAGGTGGGAAAAAGGACACACTAAGTATATAATACCTAGAAACCCCCCGAGTCACTAACCCTAACCCACTCATACAAAACAATATCCCCCCCTAGCAGGTGGGAAAAAGGACACACTAAGTATATAATACCTAGAAACCCCCCTAGTCACTAACCCTAACCCTAACCCACTCCTACAAAACAATATCCCCCCTAGCAGGTGGGAAAAAGGACACACTAAGTATATAATACCTAGAAACCCCCTAGTCACTAACCCTAACCCACTCATACAAAACAATATCCCCCCTAGCAGGTGGGAAAAAGGACACACTAAGTATATAATACCTAGAAACCCCCCTAGTCACTAACCCTAACCCACTCATACAAAACAATATCCCCCCTAGCAGGTGGGAAAAAGGACACACTAAGTATATAATACCTAGAAACCCCCCTAGTCACTAACCCTAACCCACTCATACAAAACAATATCCCCCTAGCAGGTGGAAAAAAGGACACACTAAGTATATAATACCTAGAAACCCCCCTAGTCACTAACCCTAACCCACTCATACAAAACAATATCCCCCCTAGCAGGTGGGAAAAGGGACACACTAAGTATATAATACCTAGAAACCCCCCTAGTCACTAACCCTAACCCTAACCCACTCATACAAAACAATATCCCCCCTAGCAGGTGTGAAAAAGGACACACTAAGTATATAATACCTAGAAACCCCCCTAGTCACTAACCCTAACCCACTCATACAAAACAATATCCCCCCTAGCAGGTGTGAAAAAGGACACACTAAGTATATAATACCTAGAAACCCCCCTAGTCACTAACCCTAACCCACTCATACAAAACAATATCCCCCCTAGCAGGTGTGAAAAAGGACACACTAAGTATATAATACCTAGAAACCCCCCTAGTCACTAACCCTAACCCACTCATACAAAACAATATCCCCCTAGCAGGTGGGAAAAAGGACACACTAAGTATATAATACCTAGAAACCCCCCTAGTCACTAACCCTAACCCTAGCCCACTCATACAAAACAATATCCCCCTAGCAGGTGGGAAAAAGGACACACTAAGTATATACTACCTAGAAACCCCCCTAGTCACTAACCCTAACCCTAACCCACTCATACAAAACAATATCCCCCCCTAGCAGGTGGGAAAAAGGACACACTAAGTATATAATACCTAGAAACCCCCCTAGTCACTAACCCTAACCCACTCATACAAAACAATATCCCCCCTAGCAGGTGGGAAAAAGGACACACTAAGTATGATCCTCAATATTGGTAATGATTATTAGCTGCCTCCAATTGGGAACCATACACACACACCAACCCTAGACCTATTAAAACCTCCTCACTAAACTAGCTAGGCCTAGACCCATTAAAACCTCACGACTAAACTAGCTAGGTCTAGACCCATTAAAACCTCACCACTACACTAGCTAGGCCTAGACCCATTAAAACCTCACCACTATACCAACTTGCCCATCTTCCTCTTCTACTCTCTTCACTGTCTCAGCATACGACACCTTCTGCACTACTCTGATTCTGGCAACCTAAACCTACCTCTCTATCAGCAAACACCTTTGGTCTCCAGCACCATGGGTACCCTTACAGTTAACACACACAGATACTACACATTCCTTTGTCTTATGTCCTTCTGCTCACTTCTCACTTCCTCTTCAGCTCTGGAGCAGCAGGGTCATTCAAGTAGGTGGGTTTAATACAAAGACACACCTAGCCCAGAAGGCCTGGCCCATGGTGGCCCAGGGCTAAACCCCCTTGTTTTCGTTCAAAGTGAAAACACCACACAGGAAATGGGGCGGCCCACGACCTGCGGCTTTCTGCTTTAAAGCGGCAATATGCCACTTTTGGGGTGACGCGACCAAATTCACGTAGAAATGTGAGTTATAAATCTGTCATCCGCATTGAAAGCAAGTCTAAGAAGCGGTAGATGATTGATATTTCTATGTTTCCAGTGCATAAAGTTTGGATTTGCGTCTTTTACTTTGGGTTTTGTCCTCCAGATTCAAACAGAGGAAAATAGGATATTTGTGGTTATTTACAGGTTTAGAAGGTACAAGCATTCTCTTCTACACTATACACTGAGTCTACCAAACATTAGGAACACCCCCTAATATTGAGTCATGGAAAGAGCACGTGTTCTTAATGTTTTGTAGTGCTTGTTTTTTCAAACTGACATCAGAACTATTCAAATTTTTGCAACCAGGAAATGGCGAAGCAATTTCTGCATATTGCATTTCTGCATATTGCACCATATTGTCTCTCCCGTACAGCATGTACTAGCCTTCCCTCCTGCCATCTCTCTGTCTCTCTCTCCCTCTGTCCCTGTGTTCTCTCACTCTGTCTCTCTCTCCCTCTGTCCCTGTGTTCGCTCTCTGTCTCTCTCTCCCTCTGTCCCTGTGTTCTCTCACTCTGTCTCTCCCTCCCTCTGTCCCTGTGTTCTCTCACTCTGTCTCTCTCTCCCTCTGTCCCTGTGTTCTCTCACTCTGTCTCTCTCTCCATCTGTCCCTGTGTTCTCTCTCTCTCTCTATCCCTCTGTCCCTGTGTTCTCTCACTCTGTCTCTCCCTCCCTCTGTCCCTGTGTTCTCTCACTCTGTCTCTCTCTCCCTCTGTCCCTGTGTTCTCTCACTCTGTCTCTCCCTCCCTCTGTCCCTGTGTTCTCTCACTCTGTCTCTCCCTCCCTCTGTCCCTGTGTTCTCTCATTCTGTCTCTCCCTCCCTCTGTCCCTGTGTTCTCTCACTCTGTCTCTCTCTCCCTCTGTCCCTGTGTTCTCTCACTCTGTCTCTCTCTCCCTCTGTCCCTGTGTTCTCTCACTCTGTCTCTCCCTCCCTCTGTCCCTGTGTTCTCTCACTCTGTCTCTCTCTCCCTCTGTCCCTGTGTTCTCTCACTCTCTCCCTCCCTCTGTCCCTGTGTTCTCTCACTCTCTCTCTCTCCCTCTGTCCCTGTGTTCTCTCACTCTGTCTCTCTCTCCATCTGTCCCTGTGTTCTCTCACTCTGTCTCTCTCTCCCTCTGTCCCTGTGTTCTCTCACTCTGTCTCTCTCTCCCTCTGTCCCTGTGTTCTCTCACTCTCTCTCTCTATCCCTCTGTCCCTGTGTTCTCTCACTCTGTCTCTCTCTCCCTCTGTCCCTGTGTTCTCTCACTCTGTCTTTCTCTAATGTCTTTCTGACCTCCACCCCTACAGTACCAGTCTGGACCTGTATGCCAACGTGATGCACTGCCAGTCTCTGCCAGGCGTTCGGACTCGTCACAGGAACATCGACATCATCATCATCAGAGAAAACACTGAGGGAGAATACAGCAGTCTGGAGCACGAGGTGTGTGTGTACGGTGTATGTGTGTGTGTGGACGTGTTTAACTATTCTTGTGGGGACCAGTAAATTGCACCCATGGTGCTCAGAATAAATCACATCTTGATGATGGTAATTCATCTTAACAGCATAGAAATTTGCCTGTAAAGTTGTTACAATAGAATGATGTTCTTATACATGAAAAATCTGAAAAGCAAAACATTGCCCATTGTGTCTTCCTCCCTGATTTAAAACATTGCCCGTTGTGTCTTCATCCCTGATTTAAAACATTGCCCGTTGTGTCTTCATCCCTGATTTAAAACATTGCCCGTTGTGTCTTCATCCCTGATTTAAAACATTGTACTTGAAAAAACAAACAAAACATTCAGGCTCGAAGACCAAGTCTCCTACACAGTAATACAACACAACTGAACGACCTGTCCTATAGGCTATTTGTATGAACATTTGAATTAATAAATAACAAAACACAACTGTTTTCAAGGTGAATCTAGGCCTCTAATTTAGTTTCACCAAAGCATGAACATTTTAAATAATAAATTAAACATGACTGTCTACAAACACAATAATTAGCCTGTCATTTACTTGCCAGGAAAAATAGAAACACCTGATCCACACAGCATGTGGATTCACAAAGTATTCAAACCCCTTGACTTGGGGATTTACAGTGCCTTCACAAAGTATTCATACTACTTGACTTGGGAATTTACAGTGCCTTCACAAAGTATTCATACCCCTTGACTTGGGGATTCACAGTGCCTTCACAAAGTATTCACACTGCTTGACGTGGGGATTTACAGTGCATTCACAAAGTATTCATACTGCTTGACTTGGGGATTTACAGTGCCTTCACAAAGTATTCACACCGCTTGACTTGGGGATTCACAGTGCTTTCACAAAGTATTCATACCGCTTGACTTGGGGATTTACAGTGCCTTCACAAAGTATTCATACTACTTGACTTGGGGATTTACAGTGCCTTCACAAAGTATTCATACCCTTTGACTAGGGGATTCACAGTGCCTTCACAAAGTATTCACACTGCTTGACGTGGGGATTTACAGTGCCTTCACAAAGTATTCATACTGCTTGACTTGGGGATTTACAGTGCCTTCACAAAGTATTCACACCGCTTGACTTGAGGATTTATAGTGCCTTCACAAAGTATTCACACCTCTTCACTTGGGGATTTACAGTGCCTTCACAAAGTATTCATACCGCTTGACTTGGGAATTTACAGTGCCTTCACAAAGTATTCATACCGCTTGACTTGGGGATTTACAGTGCCTTCACAAAGTATTCATACTACTTGACTTGGGGATTTACAGTGCTTTCACAAAGTATTCATACTACTTGACTTGGGGATTTACAGTGCCTTCACAAAGTATTCATACCGCTTGGCTTGGGGTTTTACAGTGCCTTCACAAAGTATTCATACCCCTTGACTTGGGGATTTACAGTTTCTTCACAAAGTATTCATACCCCTTGACTTGGGGATTCACAGTGCCTTCACAAAGTATTCATACTACTTGACTTGGGGATTTACAGTGCCTTCACAAAGTATTCATACCCCTTGACTTGGGGATTCACAGTGCCTTCACAAAGTATTCATAATACTTGACTTGGGGATTTACAGTGCCTTCACAAAGTATTCATACCCCTTGACTTGGGGATTTACAGTTTCTTCACAAAGTATTCATACCGCTTGACTTGGGGATTTACAGTGCCTTCACAAAGTATTCATACCGCTTGACTTGGGGATTTACAGTGCCTTCACAAAGTATTCATACCCCTTGACTTGGGGATTCACAGTGCCTTCACAAAGTATTCATACCGCTTGACTTGGGAATTTACAGTGCCTTCACAAAGTATTCATACTGCTTGACTTGTGGATTTACAGTGCCTTCACAAAGTATTCATACCGCTTGACTTGGGGATTTACAGTGCCTTCAAAAAGTATTCATACCCCTTGACTTGGGGATGTACAGTGCCTTCACAAAGTATTCATACTGCTTAACTTGTGGATTTACAGTGCCTTCACAAAGTATGCATACCCCTTGACTTGGGGATTCACAGTGCCTTCACAAAGTATTAATACTACTTGACTTGGGGGTTTACATTGCCTTCACAAAGTATTCATACCCCTTGACTTGGGGATTTACAGTTTCTTCACAAAGTATTCATACCGCATGACTTGTGGATTTACAGTGCCTTCACAAAGTATTCATACCGCTTGACTTGGGGATTTACAGTGCCTTCACAAAGTATTCATACTGCTTGACTTGGGGAATTACAGTGCCTTCAAAAAGTATTCATACCGCTTGACATGGGGATTTATACAGTGCCTTCACAAAGTATTCATACCCCTTGACTTGGGGACTCACAGTGCCTTCACAAAGTATTCATACTACTAGACTTGGGGATTTACAGTGCCTTCACAAAGTATTCATACCCCTTGACTTGGGGATTTACAGTTTCTTCACAAAGTATTCATATCGCTTGACTTGGGGATTTACAGTGCCTTCACAAAATATTCATACCGCTTGACTTGGGGATTTACAGTGCCTTCACAAAGTATTAATACCCCTTGACTTGGGGATTCACAGTGCCTTCACAAAGTATTCATACTACTAGACTTGGGAATTTACAGTGCCTTCACAAAGTATTCATACCGCTTGACTTGGGGATTTACAGTGCCTTCACAAAGTATTCATACTACTTGACTTGGGGATTTACAGTGCTTTCACAAAGTATTCATACTACTTGACTTGGGGATTTACAGTGCCTTCACAAAGTATTCATACCGCTTGGCTTGGGGTTTTACAGTGCCTTCACAAAGTATTCATACCCCTTGACTTGGGGATTTACAGTTTCTTCACAAAGTATTCATACCCCTTGACTTGGGGATTCACAGTGCCTTCACAAAGTATTCATACTACTTGACTTGGGGATTTACAGTGCCTTCACAAAGTATTCATACCCCTTGACTTGGGGATTCACAGTGCCTTCACAAAGTATTCATAATACTTGACTTGGGGATTTACAGTGCCTTCACAAAGTATTCATACCCCTTGACTTGGGGATTTACAGTTTCTTCACAAAGTATTCATACCGCTTGACTTGGGGATTTACAGTGCCTTCACAAAGTATTCATACCGCTTGACTTGGGGATTTACAGTGCCTTCACAAAGTATTCATACCCCTTGACTTGGGGATTCACAGTGCCTTCACAAAGTATTCATACCGCTTGACTTGGGAATTTACAGTGCCTTCACAAAGTATTCATACTGCTTGACTTGTGGATTTACAGTGCCTTCACAAAGTATTCATACCGCTTGACTTGGGGATTTACAGTGCCTTCAAAAAGTATTCATACCCCTTGACTTGGGGATGTACAGTGCCTTCACAAAGTATTCATACTGCTTAACTTGTGGATTTACAGTGCCTTCACAAAGTATGCATACCCCTTGACTTGGGGATTCACAGTGCCTTCACAAAGTATTAATACTACTTGACTTGGGGGTTTACATTGCCTTCACAAAGTATTCATACCCCTTGACTTGGGGATTTACAGTTTCTTCACAAAGTATTCATACCGCATGACTTGTGGATTTACAGTGCCTTCACAAAGTATTCATACCGCTTGACTTGGGGATTTACAGTGCCTTCACAAAGTATTCATACTGCTTGACTTGGGGAATTACAGTGCCTTCAAAAAGTATTCATACCGCTTGACATGGGGATTTATACAGTGCCTTCACAAAGTATTCATACCCCTTGACTTGGGGACTCACAGTGCCTTCACAAAGTATTCATACTACTAGACTTGGGGATTTACAGTGCCTTCACAAAGTATTCATACCCCTTGACTTGGGGATTTACAGTTTCTTCACAAAGTATTCATATTGCTTGACTTGGGGATTTACAGTGCCTTCACAAAGTATTCATACTGCTTGACTTGGGGATTTACAGTGCCTTCACAAAGTATTAATACCCCTTGACTTGGGGATTCACAGTGCCTTCACAAAGTATTCATACTACTAGACTTGGGGATTTACAGTGCCTTCACAAAGTATTCATACCCCTTGACTTGGGGATTTACAGTTTCTTTACAAAGTATTCATACTGCTTGACTTGGGGATTTACAGTGCCTTCACAAAGTATTCATACCGCTTGACTTGGGGATTTACAGTGCCTTCACAAACTATTCAAACTGCTTGACTTGGGGATTCACAGTGCCTTCACAAAGTATTCATACCGCTTGACTTGGGGATTTACAGTGCCTTCACAAAGTATTCATACCGCTTGACTTGGGGATTTACAGTGCCTTCACAAACTATTCATACTGCTTGACTTGTGGATTTACAGTGCCTTCACAAAGTATTCACACCGCTTGACTTGGGGATTTACAGTGCCTTCACAAAGTATTCACACCGCTTGACTTGGGGATTTACAGTGCCTTCACAAAGTTTTCATACTGCTTGACTTGGGGATTTACAGTTTCTTCACAAAGTATTCATACCGCTTGACTTGGGGATTTACAGTGCCTTCACAAAGAATTCATACCACTTGATGTGGGGATTTACACGCCTTCACAAAGTATTCATACCGCTTGACTTGGGGATTTACAGTGCCTTCACAAAGTATTCATACCGCTTGACTTGGGGATTTACAGTGCCTTCACAAAGTATTCATACCCCTTGACTTGGGGATTTACAGTTTCTTCACAAAGTATTCATACCGCTTGACTTGGGGATTTACAGTGCCTTCACAAAGTATTCATACTACTTGACTTGGGGATTTATAGTGCCTTCTCAAAGTATTCATACCGCTTGATGTGGGGATTCACAGTGCCTTCACAAAGTATTCATACTACTTGACTTGGGGATTTACATTGCCTTCACAAAGTATTCATACCGCTTGACTTGGGGATTTACAGTGCCTTCACAAAGTATTCATACCCCTTGACTTGGGGATTCACAGTGCCTTCACAAAGTATTCATACCGCTTGACTTGGGAATTTACAGTGCCTTCACAAAGTATTCATACCGCTTGACTTGGGGATTTACAGTGCCTTCACAAAGTATTCATACTGCTTGACTTGGGGAATTACAGTGCCTTCAAAAAGTATTCATACCGCTTGACATGGGGATTTATACAGTGCCTTCACAAAGTATTCATACCCCTTGACTTGGGGACTCACAGTGCCTTCACAAAGTATTCATACTACTAGACTTGGGGATTTACAGTGCCTTCACAAAGTATTCATACCCCTTGACTTGGGGATTTACAGTTTCTTCACAAAGTATTCATATCGCTTGACTTGGGGATTTACAGTGCCTTCACAAAGTATTCATACCGCTTGACTTGGGGATTTACAGTGCCTTCACAAAGTATTAATACCCCTTGACTTGGGGATTCACAGTGCCTTCACAAAGTATTCATACTACTAGACTTGGGGATTTACAGTGCCTTCACAAAGTATTCATACCCCTTGACTTGGGGATTTACAGTTTCTTTACAAAGTATTCATACTGCTTGACTTGGGGATTTACAGTGCCTTCACAAACTATTCATACCGCTTGACTTGGGGATTTACAGTGCCTTCACAAACTATTCAAACTGCTTGACTTGGGGATTCACAGTGCCTTCACAAAGTATTCATACCGCTTGACTTGGGGATTTACAGTGCCTTCACAAAGTATTCATACCGCTTGACTTGGGGATTTACAGTGCCTTCACAAACTATTCATACTGCTTGACTGGTGGATTTACAGTGCCTTCACAAAGTATTCACAACGCTTGACTTGGGGATTTACAGTGCCTTCACAAAGTATTCACACCGCTTGACTTGGGGATTTACAGTGCCTTCACAAAGTATTCATACTGCTTGACTTGGGGATTTACAGTTTCTTCACAAAGTATTCATACCGCTTGACTTGGGGATTTACAGTGCCTTCACAAAGAATTCATACCACTTGATGTGGGGATTTACACGCCTTCACAAAGTATTCATACCGCTTGACTTGGGGATTTACAGTGCCTTCACAAAGTATTCATACCGCTTGACTTGGGGATTTACAGTGCCTTCACAAAGTATTCATACCCCTTGACTTGGGGATTTACAGTTTCTTCACAAAGTATTCATACCGCTTGACTTGGGGATTTACAGTGCCTTCACAAAGTATTCATACTACTTGACTTGGGGATTTATAGTGCCTTCTCAAAGTATTCATACCGCTTGATGTGGGGATTCACAGTGCCTTCACAAAGTATTCATACTACTTGACTTGGGGATTTACATTGCCTTCACAAAGTATTCATACCCCTTGACTTGGGGATTTACAGTTTCTTCACAAAGTATTCACACCGCTTGACTTGGGGATTTACAGTGCCTTCACAAAGTATTCATAACGCTTGACTTGGGGATTTACAGTGACTTCACAAAGTATTCATACCCCTTGACTTGGGGATTCACAGTGCCTTCACAAAGTATTCATACCGCTTGACTTGGGGATTCACAGTGCCTTCACAAAGTATTCATACCGCTTGACTAGGGAATTTACAGTGCCTTCACAAAGTATTCATACTGCTTGACTTGGGGATTTACAGTACCTTCACAAAGTATTCATACCCCTTGATGTGGGGATTTACAGTGCCTTCACAAAGTATTCATACCCCTTGACTTGGGGATTCACAGTGCCTTCACAAAGTATTCACACCTCTTGACTTGGGGATTTACAGTGCCTTCACAAAGTATTCATACCGCTTGACTTGGGAATTTACAGTGCCTTCACAAAGTATTCATACCGCTTGACTTGGGGATTTACAGTGCCTTCACAAAGTATTCATACTACTTGACTTGGGGATTTACAGTGCCTTCACAAAGTATTCATACTACTTGACTTGGGGATTTACAGTGCCTTCACAAAGTATTCATACCGCTTGGCTTGGGGTTTTACAGTGCCTTCACAAAGTATTCATACCCCTTGACTTGGGGATTTACAGTTTCTTCACAAAGTATTCATACCCCTTGACTTGGGGATTCACAGTGCCTTCACAAAGTATTCATACTACTTGACTTGGGGATTTACAGTGCCTTCACAAAGTATTCATACCCCTTGACTTGGGGATTCACAGTGCCTTCACAAAGTATTCATACTACTTGACTTGGGGATTTACAGTGCCTTCACAAAGTATTCATATTGCTTGACTTGGGGATTTACAGTTTCTTCACAAAGTATTCATACCGCTTGACTTGGGGATTTACAGTGCCTTCACAAAGTATTCATACCGCTTGACTTGGGGATTTACAGTGCCTTCACAAAGTATTCATACCCCTTGACTTGGGGATTCACAGTGCCTTCACAAAGTATTCATACCCCTTGACTTGGGGATTTACAGTGCCTTCACAAAGTATTCATACTGCTTAACTTGTGGATTTACAGTGCCTTCACAAAGTATGCATACCCCTTGACTTGGGGATTCACAGTGCCTTCACAAAGTATTAATACTACTTGACTTGGGGGTTTACATTGCCTTCACAAAGTATTCATACCCCTTGACTTGGGGATTTACAGTTTCTTCACAAAGTATTCATACCGCATGACTTGTGGATTTACAGTGCCTTCACATAGTATTCATACCGCTTGACTTGGGGATTTACAGTGCCTTCACAAAGTATTCATACTGCTTGACTTGGGGAATTACAGTGCCTTCAAAAAGTATTCATACCGCTTGACATGGGGATTTATACAGTGCCTTCACAAAGTATTCATACCCCTTGACTTGGGGACTCACAGTGCCTTCACAAAGTATTCATACTATTAGACTTGGGGATTTACAGTGCCTTCACAAAGTATTCATACCCCTTGACTTGGGGATTTACAGTTTCTTCACAAAGTATTCATATCGCTTGACTTGGGGATTTACAGTGCCTTCACAAAGTATTCATACCGCTTGACTTGGGGATTTACAGTGCCTTCACAAAGTATTAATACCCCTTGACTTGGGGATTCACAGTGCCTTCACAAAGTATTCATACTACTAGACTTGGGGATTTACAGTGCCTTCACAAAGTATTCATACCCCTTGACTTGGGGATTTACAGTTTCTTTACAAAGTATTCATACTGCTTGACTTGGGGATTTACAGTGCCTTCACAAAGTATTCATACCGCTTGACTTGGGGATTTACAGTGCCTTCACAAACTATTCAAACTGCTTGACTTGGGGATTCACAGTGCCTTCACAAAGTATTCATACCGCTTGACTTGGGGATTTACAGTGCCTTCACAAAGTATTCATACCGCTTGACTTGGGGATTTACAGTGCCTTCACAAACTATTCATACTGCTTGACTTGTGGATTTACAGTGCCTTCACAAAGTATTCACACCGCTTGACTTGGGGATTTACAGTGCCTTCACAAAGTATTCACACCGCTTGACTTGGGGATTTACAGTGCCTTCACAAAGTATTCATACTGCTTGACTTGGGGATTTACAGTTTCTTCACAAAGTATTCATACCGCTTGACTTGGGGATTTACAGTGCCTTCACAAAGAATTAATACCCCTTGACTTGGGGATTCACAGTGCCTTCACAAAGTATTCATACTACTAGACTTGGGGATTTACAGTGCCTTCACAAAGTATTCATACCCCTTGACTTGGGGATTTACAGTTTCTTTACAAAGTATTCATACTGCTTGACTTGGGGATTTACAGTGCCTTCACAAAGTATTCATACCGCTTGACTTGGGGATTTACAGTGCCTTCACAAACTATTCAAACTGCTTGACTTGGGGATTCACAGTGCCTTCACAAAGTATTCATACCGCTTGACTTGGGGATTTACAGTGCCTTCACAAAGTATTCATACCGCTTGACTTGGGGATTCACAGTGCCTTCACAAAGTATTCATACCCCTTGACTTGGGGATTTACAGTGCCTTCACAAAGTATTCATACTGCTTAACTTGTGGATTTACAGTGCCTTCACAAAGTATGCATACCCCTTGACTTGGGGATTCACAGTGCCTTCACAAAGTATTAATACTACTTGACTTGGGGGTTTACATTGCCTTCACAAAGTATTCATACCCCTTGACTTGGGGATTTACAGTTTCTTCACAAAGTATTCATACCGCATGACTTGTGGATTTACAGTGCCTTCACATAGTATTCATACCGCTTGACTTGGGGATTTACAGTGCCTTCACAAAGTATTCATACTGCTTGACTTGGGGAATTACAGTGCCTTCAAAAAGTATTCATACCGCTTGACATGGGGATTTATACAGTGCCTTCACAAAGTATTCATACCCCTTGACTTGGGGACTCACAGTGCCTTCACAAAGTATTCATACTATTAGACTTGGGGATTTACAGTGCCTTCACAAAGTATTCATACCCCTTGACTTGGGGATTTACAGTTTCTTCACAAAGTATTCATATCGCTTGACTTGGGGATTTACAGTGCCTTCACAAAGTATTCATACCGCTTGACTTGGGGATTTACAGTGCCTTCACAAAGTATTAATACCCCTTGACTTGGGGATTCACAGTGCCTTCACAAAGTATTCATACTACTAGACTTGGGGATTTACAGTGCCTTCACAAAGTATTCATACCCCTTGACTTGGGGATTTACAGTTTCTTTACAAAGTATTCATACTGCTTGACTTGGGGATTTACAGTGCCTTCACAAAGTATTCATACCGCTTGACTTGGGGATTTACAGTGCCTTCACAAACTATTCAAACTGCATGACTTGGGGATTCACAGTGCCTTCACAAAGTATTCATACCGCTTGACTTGGGGATTTACAGTGCCTTCACAAAGTATTCATACCGCTTGACTTGGGGATTTACAGTGCCTTCACAAACTATTCATACTGCTTGACTTGTGGATTTACAGTGCCTTCACAAAGTATTCACACCGCTTGACTTGGGGATTTACAGTGCCTTCACAAAGTATTCACACCGCTTGACTTGGGGATTTACAGTGCCTTCACAAAGTATTCATACTGCTTGACTTGGGGATTTACAGTTTCTTCACAAAGTATTCATACCGCTTGACTTGGGGATTTACAGTGCCTTCACAAAGAATTAATACCCCTTGACTTGGGGATTCACAGTGCCTTCACAAAGTATTCATACTACTAGACTTGGGGATTTACAGTGCCTTCACAAAGTATTCATACCCCTTGACTTGGGGATTTACAGTTTCTTTACAAAGTATTCATACTGCTTGACTTGGGGATTTACAGTGCCTTCACAAAGTATTCATACCGCTTGACTTGGGGATTTACAGTGCCTTCACAAACTATTCAAACTGCTTGACTTGGGGATTCACAGTGCCTTCACAAAGTATTCATACCGCTTGACTTGGGGATTTACAGTGCCTTCACAAAGTATTCATACCGCTTGACTTGGGGATTTACAGTGCCTTCACAAACTATTCATACTGCTTGACTTGTGGATTTACAGTGCCTTCACAAAGTATTCACACCGCTTGACTTGGGGATTTACAGTGCCTTCACAAAGTATTCACACCGCTTGACTTGGGGATTTACAGTGCCTTCACAAAGTATTCATACTGCTTGACTTGGGGATTTACAGTTTCTTCACAAAGTATTCATACCGCTTGACTTGGGGATTTACATTGCCTTCACAAAGAATTCATACCACTTGATGTGGGGATTTACACGCCTTCACAAAGTATTCATACCGCTTGACTTGGGGATTTACAGTGCCTTCACAAAGTATTCATACCGCTTGACTTGGGGATTTACAGTGCCTTCACAAAGTATTCATACTACTTGACTTGGGGATTTATAGTGCCTTCTCAAAGTATTCATACCGCTTGATGTGGGGATTCACAGTGCCTTCACAAAGTATTCATACTACTTGACTTGGGGATTTACATTGCCTTCACAAAGTATTCATACCCCTTGACTTGGGGATTTACAGTTTCTTCACAAAGTATTCACACCGATTGACTTGGGGATTTACAGTGCCTTCATAAAGTATTCATACCGCTTGACTTGGGGATTTACAGTGCCTTCACAAAGTATTCATACCCCTTGACTTGGGGATTCACAGTGCCTTCACAAAGTATTCATACCCCTTGACTTGGGGATTTACAGTGCCTTCACAAAGTATTCATACTGCTTAACTTGTGGATTTACAGTGCCTTCACAAAGTATGCATACCCCTTGACTTGGGGATTCACAGTGCCTTCACAAAGTATTAATACTACTTGACTTGGGGGTTTACATTGCCTTCACAAAGTATTCATACCCCTTGACTTGGGGATTTACAGTTTCTTCACAAAGTATTCATACCGCATGACTTGTGGATTTACAGTGCCTTCACATAGTATTCATACCGCTTGACTTGGGGATTTACAGTGCCTTCACAAAGTATTCATACTGCTTGACTTGGGGAATTACAGTGCCTTCAAAAAGTATTCATACCGCTTGACATGGGGATTTATACAGTGCCTTCACAAAGTATTCATACCCCTTGACTTGGGGACTCACAGTGCCTTCACAAAGTATTCATACTATTAGACTTGGGGATTTACAGTGCCTTCACAAAGTATTCATACCCCTTGACTTGGGGATTTACAGTTTCTTCACAAAGTATTCATATCGCTTGACTTGGGGATTTACAGTGCCTTCACAAAGTATTCATACCGCTTGACTTGGGGATTTACAGTGCCTTCACAAAGTATTAATACCCCTTGACTTGGGGATTCACAGTGCCTTCACAAAGTATTCATACTACTAGACTTGGGGATTTACAGTGCCTTCACAAAGTATTCATACCCCTTGACTTGGGGATTTACAGTTTCTTTACAAAGTATTCATACTGCTTGACTTGGGGATTTACAGTGCCTTCACAAAGTATTCATACCGCTTGACTTGGGGATTTACAGTGCCTTCACAAACTATTCAAACTGCTTGACTTGGGGATTCACAGTGCCTTCACAAAGTATTCATACCGCTTGACTTGGGGATTTACAGTGCCTTCACAAAGTATTCATACCGCTTGACTTGGGGATTTACAGTGCCTTCACAAACTATTCATACTGCTTGACTTGTGGATTTACAGTGCCTTCACAAAGTATTCACACCGCTTGACTTGGGGATTTACAGTGCCTTCACAAAGTATTCACACCGCTTGACTTGGGGATTTACAGTGCCTTCACAAAGTATTCATACTGCTTGACTTGGGGATTTACAGTTTCTTCACAAAGTATTCATACCGCTTGACTTGGGGATTTACAGTGCCTTCACAAAGAATTAATACCCCTTGACTTGGGGATTCACAGTGCCTTCACAAAGTATTCATACTACTAGACTTGGGGATTTACAGTGCCTTCACAAAGTATTCATACCCCTTGACTTGGGGATTTACAGTTTCTTTACAAAGTATTCATACTGCTTGACTTGGGGATTTACAGTGCCTTCACAAAGTATTCATACCGCTTGACTTGGGGATTTACAGTGCCTTCACAAACTATTCAAACTGCTTGACTTGGGGATTCACAGTGCCTTCACAAAGTATTCATACCGCTTGACTTGGGGATTTACAGTGCCTTCACAAAGTATTCATACCGCTTGACTTGGGGATTTACAGTGCCTTCACAAACTATTCATACTGCTTGACTTGTGGATTTACAGTGCCTTCACAAAGTATTCACACCGCTTGACTTGGGGATTTACAGTGCCTTCACAAAGTATTCACACCGCTTGACTTGGGGATTTACAGTGCCTTCACAAAGTATTCATACTGCTTGACTTGGGGATTTACAGTTTCTTCACAAAGTATTCATACCGCTTGACTTGGGGATTTACATTGCTTTCACAAAGAATTCATACCACTTGATGTGGGGATTTACACGCCTTCACAAAGTATTCATACCGCTTGACTTGGGGATTTACAGTGCCTTCACAAAGTATTCATACCGCTTGACTTGGGGATTTACAGTGCCTTCACAAAGTATTCATACTACTTGACTTGGGGATTTATAGTGCCTTCTCAAAGTATTCATACCGCTTGATGTGGGGATTCACAGTGCCTTCACAAAGTATTCATACTACTTGACTTGGGGATTTACATTGCCTTCACAAAGTATTCATACCCCTTGACTTGGGGATTTACAGTTTCTTCACAAAGTATTCACACCGCTTGACTTGGGGATTTACAGTGCCTTCACAAAGTATTCATAACGCTTGACTTGGGGATTTACAGTGCCTTCACAAAGTATTCATACCCCTTGACTTGGGGATTCACAGTGCCTTCACAAAGTATTCATACCGCTTGACTTGGGGATTCACAGTGCCTTCACAAAGTATTCATACCGCTTGACTAGGGAATTTACAGTGCCTTCACAAAGTATTCATACTGCTTGACTTGGGGATTTACAGTACCTTCACAAAGTATTCATACCCCTTGATGTGGGGATTTACAGTGCCTTCACAAAGTATTCATACCTCTTGACTTGGGGATTTACAGTGCCTTCACAAAGTATTCATACCGATTGACTTGGGGATTTACAGTGCCTTCATAAAGTATTCATACCCCTTGACTTGGGGATTCACAGTGCCTTCACAAAGTATTCATACCGCTTGACTTGGGGATTCACAGTGCCTTCACAAAGTATTCATACTGCTTGACTTGGAGATTTACAGTACCTTCACAAAGTATTCATACCCCTTGATGTAGGGATTTACAGTGCCTTCACAAAGTATTCATACCCCTTGACTTGGGGATTTACAGCTCCTTCACAAAGTATTCACGCCGCTTGACTTGGGGATTTACAGTGCCTTCACAAAGTATTCATACCTCTTGACTTGGGGATTTACAGTGCCTTCACAAAGTATTCATACTACTTGACTTGGGGATTTATAGTGCCTTCTCAAAGTATTCATACCGCTTGATGTGGGGATTCACAGTGCCTTCACAAAGTATTCATACTACTAGACTTGGGGATTTACAGTGCCTTCACAAAGTATTCATACCCCTTGACTTGGGGATTTACAGTTTCTTTACAAAGTATTCATACTGCTTGACTTGGGGATTTACAGTGCCTTCACAAAGTATTCATACCGCTTGACTTGGGGATTTACAGTGCCTTCACAAACTATTCAAACTGCTTGACTTGGGGATTCACAGTGCCTTCACAAAGTATTCATACCGCTTGACTTGGGGATTTACAGTGCCTTCACAAAGTATTCATACCGCTTGACTTGGGGATTTACAGTGCCTTCACAAACTATTCATACTGCTTGACTTGTGGATTTACAGTGCCTTCACAAAGTATTCACACCGCTTGACTTGGGGATTTACAGTGCCTTCACAAAGTATTCACACCGCTTGACTTGGGGATTTACAGTGCCTTCACAAAGTATTCATACTGCTTGACTTGGGGATTTACAGTTTCTTCACAAAGTATTCATACCGCTTGACTTGGGGATTTACAGTGCCTTCACAAAGAATTAATACCCCTTGACTCGGGGATTCACAGTGCCTTCACAAAGTATTCATACTACTAGACTTGGGGATTTACAGTGCCTTCACAAAGTATTCATACCCCTTGACTTGGGGATTTACAGTTTCTTTACAAAGTATTCATACTGCTTGACTTGGGGATTTACAGTGCCTTCACAAAGTATTCATACCGCTTGACTTGGGGATTTACAGTGCCTTCACAAACTATTCAAACTGCTTGACTTGGGGATTCACAGTGCCTTCACAAAGTATTCATACCGCTTGACTTGGGGATTTACAGTGCCTTCACAAAGTATTCATACCGCTTGACTTGGGGATTTACAGTGCCTTCACAAACTATTCATACTGCTTGACTTGTGGATTTACAGTGCCTTCACAAAGTATTCACACCGCTTGACTTGGGGATTTACAGTGCCTTCACAAAGTATTCACACCGCTTGACTTGGGGATTTACAGTGCCTTCACAAAGTATTCATACTGCTTGACTTGGGGATTTACAGTTTCTTCACAAAGTATTCATACCGCTTGACTTGGGGATTTACAGTGCCTTCACAAAGAATTCATACCACTTGATGTGGGGATTTACACGCCTTCACAAAGTATTCATACCGCTTGACTTGGGGATTTACAGTGCCTTCACAAAGTATTCATACCGCTTGACTTGGGGATTTACAGTGCCTTCACAAAGTATTCATACCCCTTGACTTGGGGATTTACAGTTTCTTCACAAAGTATTCATACCGCTTGACTTGGGGATTTACAGTGCCTTCACAAAGTATTCATACTACTTGACTTGGGGATTTATAGTGCCTTCTCAAAGTATTCATACCGCTTGATGTGGGGATTCACAGTGCCTTCACAAAGTATTCATACTACTTGACTTGGGGATTTACATTGCCTTCACAAAGTATTCATACCCCTTGACTTGGGGATTTACAGTTTCTTCACAAAGTATTCACACCGCTTGACTTGGGGATTTACAGTGCCTTCACAAAGTATTCATAACGCTTGACTTGGGGATTTACAGTGCCTTCACAAAGTATTCATACCCCTTGACTTGGGGATTCACAGTGCCTTCACAAAGTATTCATACCGCTTGACTTGGGGATTCACAGTGCCTTCACAAAGTATTCATACCGCTTGACTAGGGAATTTACAGTGCCTTCACAAAGTATTCATACTGCTTGACTTGGGGATTTACAGTACCTTCACAAAGTATTCATACCCCTTGATGTGGGGATTTACAGTGCCTTCACAAAGTATTCATACCTCTTGACTTGGGGATTTACAGTGCCTTCACAAAGTATTCATACCGATTGACTTGGGGATTTACAGTGCCTTCATAAAGTATTCATACCCCTTGACTTGGGGATTCACAGTGCCTTCACAAAGTATTCATACCCCTTGACTTGGGGATTCACAGTGCCTTCACAAAGTATTCATACCGCTTGACTTGGGGATTCACAGTGCCTTCACAAAGTATTCATACTGCTTGACTTGGAGATTTACAGTACCTTCACAAAGTATTCATACCCCTTGATGTAGGGATTTACAGTGCCTTCACAAAGTATTCATACCCCTTGACTTGGGGATTTACAGCTCCTTCACAAAGTATTCACGCCGCTTGACTTGGGGATTTACAGTGCCTTCACAAAGTATTCATACCTCTTGACTTGGGGATTTACAGTGCCTTCACAAAGTATTCATACCGATTGACTTGGGGATTTACAGTGCCTTCACAAAGTATTCATACCCCTTGACTTGGGGATTCACAGTGCCTTCACAAAGTATTCATACTGCTTGACTTGGGGATTTACAGTGTCTTCACAAAGTATTCATACCGCTTGACTTGGGGATTTACAGTTCCTTCACAAAGTATTCATACCGCTTGACTTGGGGATTTACAGTGCCTTCAAAAAGTATTCATACCCCTTGACTTGGGTATTTACAGTGCCTTCACAAAGTATTCATATCGCTTGACTTGTGGATTTACAGTGACTTCACAAAGTATTCATACCACTTGACTTGGGGATTTACAGTGCCTTCACAAAGTATTCATACCGCTTGACTTGGGGATTTACAGTGCCTTCAAAAAGTATTCATACCCCTTGACTTGGGGATTTACAGTGCCTTCACAAAGTATTCATACTGCTTGACTTGTGGATTTACAGTGCCTTCACAAAGTATTCACACCGCTTGACTTGGGGATTTACAGTGCCTTCACAAAGTATTCACACCGCTTGACTTGGGGATTTACAGTGCCTTCACAAAGTATTCACACCGCTTGACTTGGGGATTTACAGTTTCTTCACAAAGTATTCATACCGCTTGACTTGGGGATTTACAGTGCCTTCACAAAGTATTCATACCGCTTGACTTGGGGATTTATACAGTGCCTTCACAAAGTATTCATACCCGTTGACTTGGGGACTCACAGTGCCTTCACAAAGTATTCATACTACTTGACTTGGGGATTTACAGTGCCTTCACAAAGTATTCATACCCCTTGACTTGGGGATTTACAGTTTCTTCACAAAGTATTCATACCGCTAGACTTGGGGATTTACAGTGCCTTCACAAAGTATTCATACCGCTTGACTTGGGGATTTACAGTGCCTTCACAAAGTATTTATACCCCTTGACTTGGGGATTTACAGTGCCTTCACAAAGTATTCATACCGCTTGACTTGGGGATTTACAGTGCCTTCACAAAGTATTCATACCGCTTGACTTGGGGATTTACAGTTCCTTCACAAAGTATTCATACTACTTGACTTGGGGATTTATAGTGCCTTCACAAAGTATTCATACCGCTTGACGTGGGGATTCACAGTGCCTTCACAAAGTATTCATACTACTTGACTTGGGGATTTACATTGCCTTCACAAAGTATTCATACCCCTTGACTTGGGGATTTACAGTGCCTTCACAAAGTATTCATACCGCTTGACTTGGGGATTTACAGTGCCTTCACAAAGTATTCATACCGCTTGACTTGAGGATTTATACAGTGCCTTCACAAAGTATTCATACCCCTTGACTTGGGGATTCACAGTGCCTTCACAAAGTATTCATACTACTTGACTTGGGGATTTACAGTGCCTTCACAAAGTATTCATACCCTTTGACTAGGGGATTCACAGTGCCTTCACAAAGTATTCACACTGCTTGACTTCGGGATTTACAGTTTCTTCACAAAGTATTCACACCGCTTGACTTGGGGATTTACAGTTTCTTCACAAAGTATTCATACCTCTTGACTTGGGGATTTACAGTGCCTTCACAAAGTATTCATACCCCTTGACTTTTTCCACATTTTGTTGTTACAGCCTCAAAATGTATTAAAAGCATTTTTTCACCCATCTAAACACAATACCCCATTATGGCAAAGTGAAAACATGTTTTTAGAAATGTATGCAAATGTTTTGAAAATGAATACAAAAATATCTAATTTACATACATATTCACACCCCAGACCCCATACATGTTAGAATCATCTTTGGCAGGGATTACACTTGTGAGTCTTTCTGGGTCAGTCTCTAAGAGCTTTCCACACCTGCATTGAGCAAACTTGTCCCATTCTTTTTTAAATAACTCTTCAAGCTCTGTTAAACATTTTCATGTTTTTCCATAGATAGTAATAGTTTTAAAACTTCTTGGTGACAGGGGGCAGTATTTTCACATCCAGATGAAATGCATGCCCAAATTCAACTACCTGCTACTCATCCCCAGAACATAAGATATGCATATTATTAGTAGATTTTGATAGAAAACACTCTGAAGTTTCTAAAACTGTTTGAATCATGTCTGTGAGTATAACAGAACTTATGTAGCAGGCCAAACCCAGAGGAAAAACCATTCAGATTTTGTTTTTGAGGTCACTCTCTTTTCAATGGGTTTTCATTGGGAATCCTGATTTCTAAGGGACCTTCTTGCAGTTCCTACTGCTTCTACTGGATGAAACCAGTCTTTAGAAATTGGTTGAGGTTTTTCCTTTGTGTAATGAAGAAGTAGCCCTGTTTAAAACAAGGGTTTTTCCTTTGTGTAATGAAGAAGTAGCCCTGTTCAAAACAAGGGTCACTTCAAGTGTAATGTTTGATAGAGGTGCGTGACCAGAAAGGTAGCGTCAGTTTGTTTCCTTCCTATATTGTACACAGATCATCCCGTCTTCAATTTTATCGATGATTTACAAAAGTAGTTTGAAATGTTTTGGCAAAGTTTACAGGTAACTTTTGAGATATTTTTAGTCACGTTGCGCAAGTTGGAACCAGTGTTTTTCTGGATCAAATGTGTCAATTAAATGTACATTTTGGATATATATCGAAGGAATTAATCGAACAAAAGGACCATTTGTGATTGTGTCGCGCCTGTCGCGCCTGCAGGGTTGAAATATGCTTTCTCTCTTTGTTTACGGAGGTGCTATCCTCAGATAATAGCATTGTTTGCTTTTGCCGAAAAGCCTTTTTGAAATCTGACATGTTGGCTGGATTCACAACACGCGTAGCTTTAATTTGCTATCTTACATGTGTGATTTCATGAAAGTTTGATTTTTATAGTAATTTATTTGAATTTGGCGCTCTGCATTTTCTCTGGCTTTTGGCCAACATATCCCAGAGAGTTAAGTCAACTGTAACTCACCCATCTCAGGAGCATTCACTTCTTGGTAAGGAACTCCAGTGTAGATTTGGCCTTGTGTTTTAGGTTATTTTCCTGCTGAAAGGTGAATTCATCTCCCAGTGTCTGGTGAAAAGCAGACTGGACCAGGTTTTCCTTTTGCCTGTGCTTAGCTCAAATGTAATTTATTTGCATCCTAAAAAACTACCTTTTATTTATTATTGTTTTTATTTTCATTTTATTTCACCTTTATTTAACCAGGTAGGCTAGTTGAGAACACCTTTATTTAACCAGGTAGGCTAGTTGAGAACACCTTTATTTAACCAGGTAGGCTAGTTGAGAACAAGTTCTCATTTGCAACTGCGACCTGGCCAAGATAAAGCGTAGCAATACCTAGTTCTTGCCGATGACAAGCATACCCATAAAAGCCACCACCACTCTCGAAAATATGAAGAGTGTTACTCAGTGATGTGTTGTGTTGGATTTGCCCCAAACATAACACTTTGTATTCAGGACAAAGTCAATTTCTTTGCCATGTTTTGTTTCTGTTTTATTTTAGTGCCTTGATGCAAACAGGATAAGAATATGTTTTATTCTGTACAGGCTTCCTTCTTTTCACTCTGTCAATTAGGTTAGTATTGTGGAGTAGCTACAATGTCTTTTTTTCTCCTTTATTTAACCAGGTAGGCTAGTTGAGAACAAGTTCTCATTTCCAACTGCGACCTGGCCAAGATAAAGCAAAGCAGTGTGACACAGACAACAACACAGAGTTACACATGGAGTCAACAATAAACAAGCCAATAACACAATAAACAAGTCAATGACACAGTAGAAAAAAGAAAGTCTATATACAGTGTGTGCAAAAGGCATGAGGAGGTAGGCAATAAATAGGCCATAGGAACAAATAATTACAATTTAGCAGATTACCACTGGAGTGATAAATGATCAGATGAACATGTGCAGGTAGAGATACTGGTCTGCAAAATAGCAGAAAAGTAAATAAAATAAAAACAGTATGGGGATGAGGTAGGTCGATTGGGTGGGCTATTTACAGATGGACTATGTACAGCTGCAGCGATCGGTTAGCTGCTCAGAGAGCTGATGTTTAAAGTTGGTGAGGGAAATAAAAGTCTCCAACTTCAGCGATTTTTGCAATTCGTTCCAGTCACTGGCAGCAGAGAACTGGAAGGAAAGGCGGCCAAATGAGGTGTTGGCTTTGGGGATGATCAGTGAGATATACCTGCTGGAACGTGTGTTGTGGGTGGGTGTTGTTATCGTGACCAGTGAACTGAGATAAGGCGGAGCTTTACCTAGCATAGACTTATAGATGACCTGGAGCCAGTGGGTCTAGCGACGAATATGTAGCGAGGGCCAGCCGACTAGAGTGTACAGGTCGCAGTGGTGGGTGGTATAAGGTGATTTGGTAACAAAACGGATGGCACTGTGATAGACTGTATCCAGTTTGCTGAGTAGAGTATTGGAAGCTATTTTGGAAATGACATCGCCAAAGTCGAGGATAGGATAGTCGGTTTTACTAGGGTAAGTTTGGCGGCGTGAAATAGGCTTTGTTGTGAAATAGAAAGCCGATTCAAGATTTGATTTTGGATTGGAGATGTTTAATATGAGTCTGGAAGGAGAGTTTACAGTCTAGCCAGACACCTAGGTATTTATAGTTGTCCACATATTCTAGGTCGGAACCGTCCAGGGTGATGATGCTAGTCGGACGGGCGGGTGCGGGCAGCGAGCGGTTGAAAAGCATGCATTTGGTTTTACTAGAATTTAAGAGCAGTTGGAGGCCATGGAAGGAGAGTGGTATTGCATTGAAGCTCGTTTGGAGGTTTGTTAACACAGTGTCCAATGAAGGGCCAGATGTGTACAGAATGGTGTCGTCTGCGTACAGGTGGATTAGGGAATCACCCGCAGCAAGAGCAACATCATTGATACAGTGCCTTGCGAAAGTATTCGGCCCCCCTTGAACTTTGCGACCTTTTGCCACATTTCAGGCTTCAAACATAAAGATATAAAACTGTATTTTTTTGTGAAGAATCAACAACAAGTGGGACACAATCATGAAGTGGAACGACATTTATTGGATATTTCAAACTTTTTTAACAAATCCAAAACTTAAAAATTGGGCGTGCAAAATTATTCTGCCCCCTTAAGTTAATACTTTGTAGCGCCACCTTTTGCTGCGATTACAGCTGTAAGTCGCTTGGGGTATGTCTCTATCAGTTTTATATTGTGTTATTGACTGTACGCTTGTTCATTCCATGTGTAACTCTGTGTTGTTTTTTGTCGCACTGCTTTGCTTCATCTTGGCCAGGTCACAGTTGTAAATGAGAGTGCAGAATAACTGATTCATTTAAGAATACTCAACACCCGTTGAATATAGGCGGTGCCAGTAAATGTTGGGGAAAAAAGCGTAATTAAATTGTTGCCAGCAGCACAGTTACAATCACCAACGCTCTAGATAACATGAAAACCGTCTAACCAGGTCTTCTAGTGCAGGGCAAAAACTTGTGGGACATTTATTTTGAAGGCACCTATAAATAACAACTACACGAGGACAGACAGTGACTGACAGGCTGACACACACATCACAGTTACAAATAGTAGCTAGCTAGAAATTGTGCTAAAATGTATTTTCAAAGATTTCAAAGAAAATGAAAGTAGACAATGAATGTAGGGTGTTCCAGCAAGAGTGGACATCGAAACATCTATTTATTGAGGTATCAGGGAAAGCTGTGTGCTTAGTGTACAAAGAGAGCATCGCTGTCTTGAAAGACTACAACTTGTCCCGACACTTCCAGACGAAGCATGCAGAGAAATATAGTAATATGTCTTCTGTAATATGGTAATATGTCTTCTGTAATATGGTAATATGTCTTCTGTAATATGGTAATATGTCTTCTGTAATATAGTAGCGATAGAGTACGTTGAAGCGATAGAGTACATGACAGTGTCATCAGCATATAAATTAATTTGACACTTTCTTATCTCATCACCGATATTGTTTATGTAGAGAGTGAACAGTAATGGACAAAGTATAGAACCTTGTGGGATCCCTTTAACCAACTCCAATGGCTCTGACTGGATGCCGTCGACTCTAACAGCCTTCTATCCTTTAGATAGTCATGAAACCAACGACAGGCATCCAGTCCCAGTCCTATTGACGACAGCTTACCCAAAAGTATTGCATGGTCTGCAGTGTCAAAAGCTTTAGATAAATCTATGAACAAGGCGGCACAGTACTTTCTATTATCTAGGGCATTAGTAATATAATTTACAACACGTACAGTGACCGTAATAGTACTGTGTTCAGGTCTAAAGCCAGATTGATTACTAGAAAGTGTATTGTTAACAGTTAAAAAAGATTGTAGTTGCCTATTCACCAGTGACTCTAGAATATTAGCCAAACAGGAGAGCTTAGAGATGGGCCAATAATTATCCAATTCACTACCATCACCTCCCTTGAGGTGTGCGTCACTACACCAGCAATAATAGGTGCCGCACACTTGAGTAAATATGGATCCAGATTGTCAGCGCCTAATGATTTCTTAGAATCTATAGCAGATAGTGCAGATAAGACCTCATCTTTTGTGACTTTTTGAAAATTAAAAACCGGCTTACTCTTTTCCACATCAGCTGAAGGCCGAGGGACTGAAACAATAGACCAGTCAGGACCATGTTGGACATTTTTTATTTCAAAAAGAAAACCAGCAGAAATAAAAATGCTTATTTAAAACATCACAAATTTCAGTTTGGTCCCTGACAATCCCAGGTTCAGATGTAATTTAAGTGAGTGTAATAAGTGAGTTGACAGTTTTCCAGAATTTAGAGGGATCACCAGCAGACTCTCTCATAGCATCAAGAAAATACCTAGATTTGGACTTTTTTATTCCTCCGGTCCATTTATTTCTCAATTGCCTAAAAAGCAGCCAATCAGCTGTTTCACCAGTTTTCCTCGCCAAGGCCCATGCTTGATTCCTTTGCAGGAAAATGATTTTCAAATCACAGGAGAACCAAGGATTAGTTTTTGTTTTGTTTTAACCCTAAGTTGTTTTAATGGGGCGTGTTTATCAGCCATGAAGGTAAAAATGTATGAAAAAAAAGAGAACGCTAAAACTGGGTCCATTATGCAGTTTACGGATAAAGGAAGGTTAAGGTTAATAACGGTCATCGATAAAGGCTCTGAGGAATAACGGTCATGGATAAAGGCTCTGAGGAATAACGGTCATGGATAAAGGCTCTGAGGAATAACGGTCATGGATAAAGGCTCTGAGGAATAACGGTCATGGATAAAGGCTCTGAGGAATAACGGTCATGGATAAAGGCTCTGAGGAATAAAGGTCATGGATAAAGGCTCTGAGGAATAAAGGTCATGGATAAAGGCTCTGAGAAGTGTTTATAGTTTCTCTTCAGAATTATACAGGGGTCAGGGTTTTTTAGCCTAGTATCTCTGATACATGCAATAGGGCAGTGGTCACTGATTTGCAAATAACTCCCTAGCTATATATTTGTGAGGTGTATTTGTTAATAATTACTGACCTGACCTAATTACTGACCTTACCGCCTGAAACTAATTAGCAAACTAATTAGCATAACGCAACGGACATAAATATCCCTAGAAAATATTCCTATTCATGAAAATCACAAATGAAATATATTGAGACACAGCTTAGCCTTTTGTTAATCACCTTGTCATCTCAGATTTTCAAAATATGCTTTACAGCCAAAGCTAGACAAGCATTTGTGTAAGTTTATCGATAGCCTAGCATAGCATTTTGTCCAGCTAGCAGCAGGTAACTTGGTCACGGAAATCAGAAAAGCAATCAAATTAAATTGTTTACCTTTGATGAGCTTCGGATGTTTTCACTCACGAGACTCCCAGGTAGATAGCCAAAGTTCATTTTTCCCAAAATATTATTTTTGTAGGCGAAATAGCTCTGTTTGTTCTTCACGTTTGGCTGAGAAATCGCCTGGAAATTGCAGTCACGGTGAAAAATATTCCAAATTAGCTCCATAATATCGACAGAAACATGGCAAACGTTGTTTATAATCAATCCTCAAGGTGTTTTTCTAATATCTATTCGATAATATATCCGTCCGGACAATTCGTTTTTCAGTAGGACCGATTGGAGTAATGGCTACCTCTGTATTTTACGCGAGAGTCACCCTGGGAATCATCAGGTGACCACTTATGCAATGTAGCCACCTACGGCTATTCTTCAACATAAATGCGTAAAACTATGTCACAATGCTGTAGACACCTTGGGGAATACGTAGAAAGTCTAAGCTGGTTGATAGCCCATTCACAGCTCAATAGGGACGCATTGGAACACAGCTCTTTCAAAATACGGGGCACTTCCGGATTGGATTTTTCTCAGGCTTTCGCCTTCAACATCAGTTCTGTTATACCCACAGACAATATCTTTACAGTTTTGTAAACGTTAGAGTGTTTTCTATCCAAAGCTGTCAATTATATGCATATTCTAGCATCTTGTCCTTACAAAATATCCCGTTTAAAACGGGAACGTTTTTTTCCCAAAAATGAAAATACTGCCCCTAGAGTCGCAACAGGTTTTAAGATAAGGTCTATTAATGTAGATTTTTCGGGGTCTTTTGGATTAGGACGGGTAGGTATAGTTATTAGTTGAGTAAGATTTAGTTCATTACAAATATATTATAATTTAAACGATGCTGGCATCAGCCAGTCCAGATAGAGCAGATACCGGAGCTGAGGGTGGGCGATAGAGCAGATACCGGAGCTGAGGGTGGGTCATAGAGCAGATACCAGAGCTGAGGGTGGGCGATAGAGCCGATACCGGAGCAGAGGGTGGGCGATAGAGCAGATACCGGAGCTGAGGGTGGGCGATAGAGCAGATACCGGAGCTGAGGGTGGGCGATAGAGCAGATACCGGAGCTAAGGATGGGCGATACAGCAGATACCGGAGCAGAAGGTGGGCGATAGAGCAGATACCGGAGCTAAGGATTGGCGAAAAAGCAGATACCGGAGCAGAAGGTGGGCGATAGAGCAGATACCGGAGCTGAGGGTGGCGATAAACTCCCGCTAGCGTTAATAGTGCATTATGACCAAGGCCCACATTTAGAACTAAACATTCATACTGTTTCAGAACAGAAGTTGAAATGGACACAGTGACATCTAGGTTGCATTTAACATATGTGGCAATACTTCTACCTCTACCCACTCTGTCTGCTCTGTAGACATTATACCCAGCTAACAGAACATCTGAGTCCACCTCTACCCACTCTGTCTGTAGACATTATACCCAGCTAACAGAACATTTGAGTCCACCTCTACCCACTCTGTCATTATACCCAGCTAACAGAACATCTGAGTCTACCTCTACCCACTCTGTCTGTAGACATTATAGCCAGCTAACAGAACATTTGAGTCCACCTCTACCCACTCTGTCATTATACCCAGCTAACAGAACATCTGAGTCTACCTCTACCCACTCTGTCTGTAGACATTATACCCAGCTAACAGAACATCTGAGTCTACCTCTACCCACTCTGTCTGCTCGGTAGACATTATACCCAGCTAACAGAACATCTGAGTCTACCTCTACCCACTCTGTCTGTAGACATTATACCCAGCTAACAGAACATCTGAGTCCACCTCTACCCACTCTGTCTGTAGACATTATATCCAGCTAACAGAACATCTGAGTCTATCTCAACCCACTCTGTCATTATACCCAGCTAACAGAACATCTGAGTCTACCTCTACCCACTCTGTCTGTAGACATTATATCCAGCTAACAGAACATCTGAGTCTATCTCAACCCACTCTGTCATTATACCCAGCTAACAGAACATCTGAGTCCACCTCTACTCACTCTGTCTGTAGACATTATACCCAGCTAACAGAACATCTGAGTCTACCTCTACCCACTCTGTCTGCTCTGTAGACATTATACCCAGCTAACAGCACATCTGAGTCTACCTCTACCCACTCTGTCTGTAGACATTATACCCAGCTAACATAACATCTGAGTCCACCTCTACCCACTCTGTCTGTAGACATTATATCCAGCTAACAGAACATCTGAGTCTATCTCAACCCACCCTGTCATTATACCCAGCTAACAGAACATCTGAGTCTACCTCTACCCACTCTGTCTGTAGACATTATATCCAGCTAACAGAACATCTGAGTCTATCTCAACCCACTCTGTCATTATACCCAGCTAACAGAACATCTGAGTCCACCTCTACTCACTCTGTCTGTAGACATTATATCCAGCTAACAGAACATCTGAGTCTATCTCAACCCACTCTGTCATTATACCCAGCTAACAGAACATCTGAGTCCACCTCTACTCACTCTGTCTGTAGACATTATACCCAGCTAACAGAACATCTGAGTCTACCTCTACCCACTCTGTCATTATACCCAGCTAATTGAACATCTGAGTCTACCTCTACCCACTCTGTCTGCTCTGTATACATTATACCCAGCTAACAGAACATCTGAGTCTACCTCTACCCACTCTGTCTGTAGACATTATACCCAGCTAACAAAACATCTGAGTCCACCTCTACCCACTCTGTCATTATACCCAGCTAACAGAACATCTGAGTCTACCTCTACCCACTCTGTCTGTAGACATTATACCCAGCTAACAGAACATCTGAGTCTACCTCTACCCACTCTGTCATTATACCCAGCTAACAGAACATCTGAGTCTACCTCTACCCACTCTGTCTGTAGACATTATATCCATCTAACAGAACATCTGAGTCTACCTCTACCCACTCTGTCATTATACCCAGCTAATTGAACATCTGAGTCTACCTCTACCCACTCTGTCATTATACCCAGCTAATTGAACATCTGAGTCCACCTCTACCCACTCTGTCATTATACCCAGCTAACAGAACATCTGAGTCTACCTCTACCCACTCTGTCTGTAGACATTATACCCAGCTAACAGAACATCTGAGTCCACCTCTACCCACTCTGTCATTATACCCAGCTAACAGAACATCTGTGTCTACCTCTACCCACTCTGTATGTAGACATTATACCCAGCTAACAGAACATCTGAGTCTATCTCAACCCACTCTGTCATTATACCCAGCTAATTGAACATCTGAGTCTACCTCTACCCACTCTGTCTGCTCTGTATACATTATACCCAGCTAACAGAACATCTGAGTCTACCTCTACCCACTCTGTCTGTAGACATTATATCCAGCTACAGAACATCTGAGTCCACCTCTACCCACTCTGTCATTATACCCAGCTAACAGAACATATGAGCCTACCTCTACCCACTCTGTCTGTAGACATTATACCCAGCTAACAGAACATCTGAGTCTACCTCTACCCACTCTGTCTGTAGACATTATACCCAGCTAACAGAACATCTGAGTCCACCTCTACCCACTCTGTCATTATACCCAGCTAACAGAACATCTGAGTCTACCTCTACCCACTCTGTCTGTAGACATTATACCCAGCTAACAGAACATCTGAGTCTACCTCTACCCTCTCTGTCTGTAGACATTATATCCAGCTAACAGAACATCTGAGTCTACCTCTACCCACTCTGTCATTATACCCAGCTAATTGAACATCTGAGTCTACCTCTACCCACTCTGTCATTATACCCAGCTAATTGAACATCTGAGTCCACCTCTACCCACTCTGTCATTATACCCAGCTAACAGAACATCTGAGTCTACCTCTACCCACTCTGTCTGTAGACATTATACCCAGCTAACAGAACATCTGAGTCTACCTCTACCCACTCTGTCTGTAGACATTATACCCAGCTAACAGAACATCTGAGTCCACCTCTACCCACTCTGTCTGTAGACATTATATCCAGCTAACAGAACATCTGAGTCTATCTCAACCCACTCTGTCATTATACCCAGCTAACTAAACATCTGAGTCCACCTCTACCCACTCTGTCTGTAGACATTATATCCAGCTAACAGAACATCTGAGTCTATCTCAACCCACTCTGTCATTATACCCAGCTAATTGAACATCTGAGTCTACCTCTACCCACTCTGTCTGCTCTGTATACATTATACCCAGCTAACAGAACATCTGAGTCTACCTCTACCCACTCTGTCTGTAGACATTATATCCAGCTACAGAACATCTGAGTCCACCTCTACCCACTCTGTCATTATACCCAGCTAACAGAACATATGAGCCTACCTCTACCCACTCTGTCTGTAGAAATTATACCCAGCTAACAGAACATCTGAGTCCACCTCTACCCACTCTGTCATTATACCCAGCTAACAGAACATCTGAGTCTACCTCTACTCACTCTGTCTGTAGACATTATACCCAGCTAACAGAACATCTGAGTCTACCTCTACCCACTCTGTCATTATACCCAGCTAACAGAACATCTGAGTCTACCTCTACCCACTCTGTCATTATACCCAGCTAATTGAACATCTGAGTCTACCTCTACCCACTCTGTCATTATACCCAGCTAACAGAACATCTGAGTCCACCTCTACCCACTCTGTCATTATACCCAGCTAACAGAACATCTGAGTCTACCTCTACCCACTCTGTCTGTAGACATTATACCCAGCTAACAGAACATCTGAGTCTACCTCTACCCACTCTGTCTGTAGACATTATACCCAGCTAACAGAACATCTGAGTCCACCTCTACCCACTCTGTCTGTAGACATTATATCCAGCTAACAGAACATCTGAGTCTATCTCAACCCACTCTGTCATTATACCCAGCTAACAGAACATCTGAATCCACCTCTACTCACTCTGTCTGTAGACATTATATCCAGCTAACAGAACATCTGAGTCTATCTCAACCCACTCTGTCATTATACCCAGCTAACAGAACATCTGAGTCTACCTCTACCCACTCTGTCTGTAGACATTATATCCAGCTAACAGAACATCTGAGTCTATCTCAACCCACTCTGTCATTATACCCAGCTAACAGAACATCTGAGTCCACCTCTACTCACTCTGTCTGTAGACATTATATCCAGCTAACAGAACATCTGAGTCTATCTCAACCCACTCTGTCATTATACCCAGCTAATTGAACATCTGAGTCTACCTCTACCCACTCTGTCTGCTCTGTATACATTATACCCATCTAACAGAACATCTGAGTCTACCTCTACCCACTCTGTCTGTAGACATTATACCCAGCTACAGAACATCTGAGTCCACCTCTACCCACTCTGTCATTATACCCAGCTAACAGAACATATGAGCCTACCTCTACCCACTCTGTCTGTAGACATTATACCCAGCTAACAGAACATCTGAGTCTACCTCTACCCACTCTGTCTGTAGACATTATATCCAGCTAACAGAACTTCTGAGTCTACCTCTACCCACTCTGTCATTATACCCAGCTAATTGAACATCTGAGTCTACCTCTACCCACTCTGTCATTATACCCAGCTAATTGAACATCTGAGTCCACCTCTACCCACTCTGTCATTATACCCAGCTAACAGAACATCTGAGTCCACCTCTACCCACTCTGTCATTATACCCAGCTAACAGAACATATGAGTCTACCTCTACCCACTCTGTCTGTAGACATTATACCCAGCTAACAGAACATCTGAGTCTACCTCTACCCACTCTGTCTGTAGACATTATATCCAGCTAACAGAACATCTGAGTCTACCTCTACCCACTCTGTCATTATACCCAGCTAACAGAACATATGAGCCTACCTCTACCCACTCTGTCTGTAGACATTATACCCAGCTAACAGAACATCTAAGTCCACCTCTACCCACTCTGTCTGTAGACATTATATCCAGCTAACAGAACATCTGAGTCTATCTCAACCCACTCTGTCATTATACCCAGCTAATTGAACATCTGAGTCTACCTCTACCCACTCTGTCTGCTCTGTATACATTATATCCAGCTAACAGAACATCTGAGTCTATCTCAACCCACTCTGTCATTATACCCAGCTAACAGAACATCTGAGTCTACCTCTACCCACTCTGTCTGTAGACATTATATCCAGCTAACAGAACATCTGAGTCTACCTCAACCCACTCTGTCATTATACCCAGCTAACAGAACATCTGAGTCCACCTCTACTCACTCTGTCTGTAGACATTATATCCAGCTAACAGAACATCTGAGTCTATCTCAACCCACTCTGTCATTATACCCAGCTAATTGAACATCTGAGTCTACCTCTACCCACTCTGTCTGCTCTGTATACATTATACCCATCTAACAGAACATCTGAGTCTACCTCTACCCACTCTGTCTGTAGACATTATACCCAGCTACAGAACATCTGAGTCCACCTCTACCCACTCTGTCATTATACCCAGCTAACAGAACATATGAGCCTACCTCTACCCACTCTGTCTGTAGACATTATACCCAGCTAACAGAACATCTGAGTCTACCTCTACCCACTCTGTCTGTAGACAGTATATCCAGCTAACAGAACTTCTGAGTCTTACTCTACCCACTCTGTCATTATACCCAGCTAATTGAACATCTGAGTCTACCTCTACCCACTCTGTCATTATACCCAGCTAATTGAACATCTGAGTCCACCTCTACCCACTCTGTCATTATACCCAGCTAACAGAACATCTGAGTCTACCTCTACCCACTCTGTCTGTAGACATTATACCCAGCTAACAGAACATCTGAGTCTACCTCTACCCACTCTGTCTGTAGACATTATACCCAGCTACAGAACATCTGAGTCCACCTCTACCCACTCTGTCATTATACCCAGCTAACAGAACATATGAGCCTACCTCTACCCACTCTGTCTGTAGACATTATACCCAGCTAACAGAACATCTGAGTCTACCTCTACCCACTCTGTCTGTAGACATTATATCCAGCTAACAGAACTTCTGAGTCTACCTCTACCCACTCTGTCATTATACCCAGCTAATTGAACATCTGAGTCTACCTCTACCCACTCTGTCATTATACCCAGCTAATTGAACATCTGAGTCCACCTCTACCCACTCTGTCATTATACCCAGCTAACAGAACATCTGAGTCTACCTCTACCCACTCTGTCTGTAGACATTATACCCAGCTAACAGAACATCTGAGTCTACCTCTACCCACTCTGTCTGTAGACATTATACCCAGCTAACAGAACATCTGAGTCCACCTCTACCCACTCTGTCTGTAGACATTATATCCAGCTAACAGAACATCTGAGTCTATCTCAACCCACTCTGTCATTATACCCAGCTAACTAAACATCTGAGTCCACCTCTACCCACTCTGTCTGTAGACATTATATCCAGCTAACAGAACATCTGAGTCTATCTCAACCCACTCTGTCATTATACCCAGCTAATTGAACATCTGAGTCTACCTCTACCCACTCTGTCTGCTCTGTATACATTATACCCAGCTAACAGAACATCTGAGTCTACCTCTACCCACTCTGTCTGTAGACATTATATCCAGCTACAGAACATCTGAGTCCACCTCTACCCACTCTGTCATTATACCCAGCTAACAGAACATATGAGCCTACCTCTACCCACTCTGTCTGTAGAAATTATACCCAGCTAACAGAACATCTGAGTCCACCTCTACCCACTCTGTCATTATACCCAGCTAACAGAACATCTGAGTCTACCTCTACTCACTCTGTCTGTAGACATTATACCCAGCTAACAGAACATCTGAGTCTACCTCTACCCACTCTGTCATTATACCCAGCTAACAGAACATCTGAGTCTACCTCTACCCACTCTGTCATTATACCCAGCTAATTGAACATCTGAGTCTACCTCTACCCACTCTGTCATTATACCCAGCTAACAGAACATCTGAGTCCACCTCTACCCACTCTGTCATTATACCCAGCTAACAGAACATCTGAGTCTACCTCTACCCACTCTGTCTGTAGACATTATACCCAGCTAACAGAACATCTGAGTCTACCTCTACCCACTCTGTCTGTAGACATTATACCCAGCTAACAGAACATCTGAGTCCACCTCTACCCACTCTGTCTGTAGACATTATATCCAGCTAACAGAACATCTGAGTCTATCTCAACCCACTCTGTCATTATACCCAGCTAACAGAACATCTGAATCCACCTCTACTCACTCTGTCTGTAGACATTATATCCAGCTAACAGAACATCTGAGTCTATCTCAACCCACTCTGTCATTATACCCAGCTAACAGAACATCTGAGTCTACCTCTACCCACTCTGTCTGTAGACATTATATCCAGCTAACAGAACATCTGAGTCTATCTCAACCCACTCTGTCATTATACCCAGCTAACAGAACATCTGAGTCCACCTCTACTCACTCTGTCTGTAGACATTATATCCAGCTAACAGAACATCTGAGTCTATCTCAACCCACTCTGTCATTATACCCAGCTAATTGAACATCTGAGTCTACCTCTACCCACTCTGTCTGCTCTGTATACATTATACCCATCTAACAGAACATCTGAGTCTACCTCTACCCACTCTGTCTGTAGACATTATACCCAGCTACAGAACATCTGAGTCCACCTCTACCCACTCTGTCATTATACCCAGCTAACAGAACATATGAGCCTACCTCTACCCACTCTGTCTGTAGACATTATACCCAGCTAACAGAACATCTGAGTCTACCTCTACCCACTCTGTCTGTAGACATTATATCCAGCTAACAGAACTTCTGAGTCTACCTCTACCCACTCTGTCATTATACCCAGCTAATTGAACATCTGAGTCTACCTCTACCCACTCTGTCATTATACCCAGCTAATTGAACATCTGAGTCCACCTCTACCCACTCTGTCATTATACCCAGCTAACAGAACATCTGAGTCCACCTCTACCCACTCTGTCATTATACCCAGCTAACAGAACATATGAGTCTACCTCTACCCACTCTGTCTGTAGACATTATACCCAGCTAACAGAACATCTGAGTCTACCTCTACCCACTCTGTCTGTAGACATTATATCCAGCTAACAGAACATCTGAGTCTACCTCTACCCACTCTGTCATTATACCCAGCTAACAGAACATATGAGCCTACCTCTACCCACTCTGTCTGTAGACATTATACCCAGCTAACAGAACATCTAAGTCCACCTCTACCCACTCTGTCTGTAGACATTATATCCAGCTAACAGAACATCTGAGTCTATCTCAACCCACTCTGTCATTATACCCAGCTAATTGAACATCTGAGTCTACCTCTACCCACTCTGTCTGCTCTGTATACATTATATCCAGCTAACAGAACATCTGAGTCTATCTCAACCCACTCTGTCATTATACCCAGCTAACAGAACATCTGAGTCTACCTCTACCCACTCTGTCTGTAGACATTATATCCAGCTAACAGAACATCTGAGTCTACCTCAACCCACTCTGTCATTATACCCAGCTAACAGAACATCTGAGTCCACCTCTACTCACTCTGTCTGTAGACATTATATCCAGCTAACAGAACATCTGAGTCTATCTCAACCCACTCTGTCATTATACCCAGCTAATTGAACATCTGAGTCTACCTCTACCCACTCTGTCTGCTCTGTATACATTATACCCATCTAACAGAACATCTGAGTCTACCTCTACCCACTCTGTCTGTAGACATTATACCCAGCTACAGAACATCTGAGTCCACCTCTACCCACTCTGTCATTATACCCAGCTAACAGAACATATGAGCCTACCTCTACCCACTCTGTCTGTAGACATTATACCCAGCTAACAGAACATCTGAGTCTACCTCTACCCACTCTGTCTGTAGACAGTATATCCAGCTAACAGAACTTCTGAGTCTACCTCTACCCACTCTGTCATTATACCCAGCTAATTGAACATCTGAGTCTACCTCTACCCACTCTGTCATTATACCCAGCTAATTGAACATCTGAGTCCACCTCTACCCACTCTGTCATTATACCCAGCTAACAGAACATCTGAGTCTACCTCTACCCACTCTGTCTGTAGACATTATACCCAGCTAACAGAACATCTGAGTCTACCTCTACCCACTCTGTCTGTAGACATTATACCCAGCTACAGAACATCTGAGTCCACCTCTACCCACTCTGTCATTATACCCAGCTAACAGAACATATGAGCCTACCTCTACCCACTCTGTCTGTAGACATTATACCCAGCTAACAGAACATCTGAGTCTACCTCTACCCACTCTGTCTGTAGACATTATATCCAGCTAACAGAACTTCTGAGTCTACCTCTACCCACTCTGTCATTATACCCAGCTAATTGAACATCTGAGTCTACCTCTACCCACTCTGTCATTATACCCAGCTAATTGAACATCTGAGTCCACCTCTACCCACTCTGTCATTATACCCAGCTAACAGAACATCTGAGTCTACCTCTACCCACTCTGTCTGTAGACATTATACCCAGCTAACAGAACATCTGAGTCCACCTCTACCCACTCTGTCATTATACCCAGCTAACAGAACATCTGAGTCTACCTCTACCCACTCTGTCTGTAGACATTATACCCAGCTAACAGAACATCTGAGTCTACCTCTACCCACTCTGTCTGTAGACATTATACCCAGCTAACAGAACATCTGAGTCCACCTCTACCCACTCTGTCTGTAGACATTATATCCAGCTAACAAAACATCTGAGTTTATCTCAACCCACTCTGTCATTATACCCAGCTAACAGAACATCTGAGTCCACCTCTACTCACTCTGTCTGTAGACATTATATCCAGCTAACAGAACATCTGAGTCTATCTCAACCCACTCTGTCATTATACCCAGCTAACAGAACATCTGAGTCCACCTCTACTCACTCTGTCTGTAGACATTATATCCAGCTAACAGAACATCTGAGTCTATCTCAACCCACTCTGTCATTATACCCAGCTAACTGAACATCTGAGTCTACCTCTACCCACTCTGTCTGTAGACATTATACCCAGCTAACAGAACATCTGAGTCCACCTCTACCCACTCTGTCTGTAGACATTATATCCAGCTAACAGAACATCTGAGTCTATCTCAACCCACTCTGTCATTATACCCAGCTAATTGAACATCTGAGTCTACCTCTACCCACTCTGTCTGCTCTGTATACATTATACCCAGCTAACAGAACATCTGAGTCTACCTCTACCCACTCTGTCTGTAGACATTATATCCAGCTACAGAACATCTGAGTCCACCTCTACCCACTCTGTCATTAAACCCAGCTAACAGAACATATGAGCCTACCTCTACCCACTCTGTCTGTAGACATTATACCCAGCTAACAGAACATCTGAGTCTACCTCTACCCACTCTGTCTGTAGACATTATACCCAGCTAACAGAACATCTGAGTCCACCTCTACCCACTCTGTCATTATACCCAGCTAACAGAACATCTGAGTCGACCTCTACCCACTCTTTCTGTAGACATTATACCCAGCTAACAGAACATCTGAGTCTACCTCTACCCACTCTGTCATTATACCCAGCTAATTGAACATCTGAGTCTACCTCTACCCACTCTGTCATTATACCCAGCTAACAGAACATCTGAGTCCACCTCTACCCACTCTGTCATTATACCCAGCTAACAGAACATCTGAGTCTACCTCTACCCACTCTGTCTGTAGACATTATACCCAGCTAACAGAACATCTGAGTCTACCTCTACCCACTCTGTCTGTAGACATTATACCCAGCTAACAGAACATCTGAGTCCACCTCTACTCACTCTGTCTGTAGACATTATATCCAGCTAACAGAACATCTGAGTCTATCTCAACCCACTCTGTCATTATACCCAGCTAACAGAACATCTGAGTCTACCTCTACCCACTCTGTCTGTAGACATTATATCCAGCTAACAGAACATCTGAGTCTATCTCAACCCACTCTGTCATTATACCCAGCTAACAGAACATCTGAGTCCACCTCTACTCACTCTGTCTGTAGACATTATACCCAGCTAACAGAACATCTGAGTCTACCTCTACCCACTCTGTCATTATACCCAGCTAATTGAACATTTGAGTCTACCTCTACCCACTCTGTCTGAACTGTATACATTATACCCAGCTAACAGAACATCTGAGTCTACCTCTACCCACTCTGTCTGTAGACATTATACCCAGCTACAGAACATCTGAGTCCACCTCTACCCACTCTGTCATTATACCCAGCTAACAGAACATATGAGCCTACCTCTACCCACTCTGTCTGTGGACATTATACCCAGCTAACAGAACATCTGAGTCTACCTCTACCCACTCTGTCTGTAGACATTATACCCAGCTAACAGAACATCTGAGTCCACCTCTACCCACTCTGTCATTATACCCAGCTAACAGAACATCTGAGTCTACCTCTACCCACTCTGTCTGTAGACATTATACCCAGCTAACAGAACATCTGAGTCTACCTCTACCCACTCTGTCTGTAGACATTATATCCAGCTAACAGAACATCTGAGTCTACCTCTACCCACTCTGTCATTATACCCAGCTAATTGAACATCTGAGTCTACCTCTACCCACTCTGTCATTATACCCAGCTAACAGAACATCTGAATCCACCTCTACCCACTCTGTCATTATACCCAGCTAACAGAACATCTGAGTCTACCTCTACCCACTCTGTCTGTAGACATTATACCCAGTTAACAGAACATTTGACTCCACCTCTACCCACTCTGTCATTATACCCAGCTAACAGAACATTTGAGTCCACCTCTACCCACTCTGTCATTATACCCAGCTAACAGAACATCTGAGTATACCTCTACTCACTCTGTCTGTAGACATTATACCCAGCTAACAGAACATCTGAGTCTATCTCTACCCACTCTGTCATTATACCCAGCTAACAGAACATCTGAGTCCACCTCTACTCACTCTGTCTGTAGACATTATACCCAGCTAACAGAACATCTGAGTCTACCTCTACCCACTCTGTCTGTATACATTATACCCAGCTAACAGAACATCTGAGTCCACCTCTACCCACTCTGTCATTATACACAGCTAACAGAACATCTGAGTCTACCTCTACCCACTCTGTCTGTAGACATTATACCCAGCTAAGAGAACATCTGAGTCTACCTCTACCCACTCTGTCTGTAGACATTATATCCAGCTAACAGAACATCTGAGTCTATCTCAACCCACTCTGTCATTATACCCAGCTAACAGAACATCTGAGTCCACCTCTACTCACTCTGTCTGTAGACATTATACCCAGCTAACAGAACATCTGAGTCTACCTCTACCCACTCTGTCATTATACCCAGCTAATTGAACATCTGAGTCTACCTCTACCCACTCTGTCATTATACCCAGCTAACAGAACATCTGAGTCTACCTCTACCCACTCTGTCTGCTCTGTATACATTATACCCAGCTAACAGAACATCTGAGTCTACCTCTACCCACTCTGTCTGTAGACATTATACCCAGCTACAGAACATCTGAGTCCACTTCTACCCACTCTGTCATTATACCCAGCTAACAGAACATATGAGCCTACCTCTACCCACTCTGTCTGTAGACATTATACCCAGCTAACAGAACATCTGAGTCCACCTCTACCCACTCTGTCATTATACCCAGCTAACAGAACATCTGAGTCTACCTCTACCCACTCTGTCTGTAGACATTATACCCAGCTAACAGAACATCTGAGTCTACCTCTACCCACTCTGTCATTATACCCAGCTAATTGAACATCTGAGTCTACCTCTACCCACTCTGTCATTATATCCAGCTAACAGAACATCTGAGTCTATCTCAACCCACTCTGTCATTATACCCAGCTAATTGAACATCTGAGTCTACCTCTACCCACTCTGTCTGCTCTGTATACATTATACCCAGCTAACAGAACATCTGAGTCTACCTCTACCCACTCTGTCTGTAGACATTATATCCAGCTACAGAACATCTGAGTCCACCTCTACCCACTCTGTCATTAAACCCAGCTAACAGAACATATGAGCCTACCTCTACCCACTCTGTCTGTAGACATTATACCCAGCTAACAGAACATCTGAGTCTACCTCTACCCACTCTGTCTGTAGACATTATACCCAGCTAACAGAACATCTGAGTCCACCTCTACCCACTCTGTCATTATACCCAGCTAACAGAACATCTGAGTCGATCTCTACCCACTCTTTCTGTAGACATTATACCCAGCTAACAGAACATCTGAGTCTACCTCTACCCACTCTGTCTGTAGACATTATATCCAGCTAACAGAACATCTGAGTCTACCTCTACCCACTCTGTCATTATACCCAGCTAATTGAACATCTGAGTCTACCTCTACCCACTCTGTCATTATACCCAGCTAACAGAACATCTGAGTCCACCTCTACCCACTCTGTCATTATACCCAGCTAACAGAACATCTGAGTCTACCTCTACCCACTCTGTCTGTAGACATTATACCCAGCTAACAGAACATCTGAGTCTACCTCTACCCACTCTGTCTGTAGACATTATACCCAGCTAACAGAACATCTGAGTCCACCTCTACTCACTCTGTCTGTAGACATTATATCCAGCTAACAGAACATCTGAGTCTATCTCAACCCACTCTGTCATTATACCCAGCTAACAGAACATCTGAGTCTACCTCTACCCACTCTGTCTGTAGACATTATATCCAGCTAACAGAACATCTGAGTCTATCTCAACCCACTCTGTCATTATACCCAGCTAACAGAACATCTGAGTCCACCTCTACTCACTCTGTCTGTAGACATTATACCCAGCTAACAGAACATCTGAGTCTACCTCTACCCACTCTGTCATTATACCCAGCTAATTGAACATTTGAGTCTACCTCTACCCACTCTGTCTGAACTGTATACATTATACCCAGCTAACAGAACATCTGAGTCTACCTCTACCCACTCTGTCTGTAGACATTATACCCAGCTACAGAACATCTGAGTCCACCTCTACCCACTCTGTCATTATACCCAGCTAACAGAACATATGAGCCTACCTCTACCCACTCTGTCTGTGGACATTATACCCAGCTAACAGAACATCTGAGTCTACCTCTACCCACTCTGTCTGTAGACATTATACCCAGCTAACAGAACATCTGAGTCCACCTCTACCCACTCTGTCATTATACCCAGCTAACAGAACATCTGAGTCTACCTCTACCCACTCTGTCTGTAGACATTATACCCAGCTAACAGAACATCTGAGTCTACCTCTACCCACTCTGTCTGTAGACATTATATCCAGCTAACAGAACATCTGAGTCTACCTCTACCCACTCTGTCATTATACCCAGCTAATTGAACATCTGAGTCTACCTCTACCCACTCTGTCATTATACCCAGCTAACAGAACATCTGAGTCCACCTCTACCCACTCTGTCATTATACCCAGCTAACAGAACATCTGAGTCTACCTCTACCCACTCTGTCTGTAGACATTATACCCAGCTAACAGAACATCTGAGTCTACCTCTACCCACTCTGTCTGTAGACATTATACCCAGCTAACAGAACATCTGAGTCCACCTCTACTCACTCTGTCTGTAGACATTATATCCAGCTAACAGAACATCTGAGTCTATCTCAACCCACTCTGTCATTATACCCAGCTAACAGAACATCTGAGTCTACCTCTACCCACTCTGTCTGTAGACATTATATCCAGCTAACAGAACATCTGAGTCTATCTCAACCCACTCTGTCATTATACCCAGCTAACAGAACATCTGAGTCCACCTCTACTCACTCTGTCTGTAGACATTATACCCAGCTAACAGAACATCTGAGTCTACCTCTACCCACTCTGTCATTATACCCAGCTAATTGAACATTTGAGTCTACCTCTACCCACTCTGTCTGAACTGTATACATTATACCCAGCTAACAGAACATCTGAGTCTACCTCTACCCACTCTGTCTGTAGACATTATACCCAGCTACAGAACATCTGAGTCCACCTCTACCCACTCTGTCATTATACCCAGCTAACAGAACATATGAGCCTACCTCTACCCACTCTGTCTGTGGACATTATACCCAGCTAACAGAACATCTGAGTCTACCTCTACCCACTCTGTCTGTAGACATTATACCCAGCTAACAGAACATCTGAGTCCACCTCTACCCACTCTGTCATTATACCCAGCTAACAGAACATCTGAGTCTACCTCTACCCACTCTGTCTGTAGACATTATACCCAGCTAACAGAACATCTGAGTCTACCTCTACCCACTCTGTCTGTAGACATTATATCCAGCTAACAGAACATCTGAGTCTACCTCTACCCACTCTGTCATTATACCCAGCTAATTGAACATCTGAGTCTACCTCTACCCACTCTGTCATTATACCCAGCTAACAGAACATCTGAATCCACCTCTACCCACTCTGTCATTATACCCAGCTAACAGAACATCTGAGTCTACCTCTACCCACTCTGTCTGTAGACATTATACCCAGTTAACAGAACATTTGACTCCACCTCTACCCACTCTGTCATTATACCCAGCTAACAGAACATTTGAGTCCACCTCTACCCACTCTGTCATTATACCCAGCTAACAGAACATCTGAGTATACCTCTACTCACTCTGTCTGTAGACATTATACCCAGCTAACAGAACATCTGAGTCTATCTCTACCCACTCTGTCATTATACCCAGCTAACAGAACATCTGAGTCCACCTCTACTCACTCTGTCTGTAGACATTATACCCAGCTAACAGAACATCTGAGTCTACCTCTACCCACTCTGTCATTATACCCAGCTAATTGAACATCTGAGTCTACCTCTACCCACTCTGTCATTATACCCAGCTAACAGAACATCTGAGTCTACCTCTACCCACTCTGTCTGCTCTGTATACATTATACCCAGCTAACAGAACATCTGAGTCTACCTCTACCCACTCTGTCTGTAGACATTATACCCAGCTACAGAACATCTGAGTCCACTTCTACCCACTCTGTCATTATACCCAGCTAACAGAACATATGAGCCTACCTCTACCCACTCTGTCTGTAGACATTATACCCAGCTAACAGAACATCTGAGTCCACCTCTACCCACTCTGTCATTATACCCAGCTAACAGAACATCTGAGTCTACCTCTACCCACTCTGTCTGTAGACATTATACCCAGCTAACAGAACATCTGAGTCTACCTCTACCCACTCTGTCATTATACCCAGCTAATTGAACATCTGAGTCTACCTCTACCCACTCTGTCATTATACCCAGCTAACAGAACATCTGAGTCTACCTCTACCCACTCTGTCTGCTCTGTATACATTATACCCAGCTAACAGAACATCTGAGTCTACCTCTACCCACTCTGTCTGTAGACATTATACCCAGCTACAGAACATCTGAGTCCACTTCTACCCACTCTGTCATTATACCCAGCTAACAGAACATATGAGCCTACCTCTACCCACTCTGTCTGTAGACATTATACCCAGCTAACAGAACATCTGAGTCCACCTCTACCCACTCTGTCATTATACCCAGCTAACAGAACATCTGAGTCTACCTCTACCCACTCTGTCTGCTCTGTATACATTATACCCAGCTAACAGAACATCTGAGTCTACCTCTACCCACTCTGTCATTATACCCAGCTAATTGAACATCTGTGTCTACCTCTACCCACCCTGTCATTATACCCAGCTAACAGAACATCTGAGTCTACCTCTACCCACTCTGTCTGCTCTGTATACATTATACCCAGCTAACAGAACATCTGAGTCTATCTCAACCCACTCTGTCATTATACCCAGCTAACAGAACATCTGAGTCTACCTCTACCCACTCTGTCTGTAGACATTATATCCAGCTAACAGAACATCTGAGTCTATCTCAACCCACTCTGTCATTATACCCAGCTAACAGAACATCTGAGTCCACCTCTACTCACTCTGTCTGTAGACATTATACCCAGCTAACAGAACATCTGAGTCTACCTCTACCCACTCTGTCATTATACCCAGCTAATTGAACATTTGAGTCTACCTCTACCCACTCTGTCTGAACTGTATACATTATACCCAGCTAACAGAACATCTGAGTCTACCTCTACCCACTCTGTCTGTAGACATTATACCCAGCTACAGAACATCTGAGTCCACCTCTACCCACTCTGTCATTATACCCAGCTAACAGAACATATGAGCCTACCTCTACCCACTCTGTCTGTGGACATTATACCCAGCTAACAGAACATCTGAGTCTACCTCTACCCACTCTGTCTGTAGACATTATACCCAGCTAATTGAACATCTGAGTCCACCTCTACCCACTCTGTCTGTAGACATTATACCCAGCTAACAGAACATCTGAGTCTACCTCAACCCACTCTGTCATTATACCCAGCTAACAGAACATCTGAGTCCACCTCTACTCACTCTGTCTGTAGACATTATACCCAGCTAACAGAACATCTGAGTCTACCTCTACCCACTCTGTCTGTAGACATTATACCCAGCTAACAGAACATCTGAGTCCACCTCTACCCACTCTGTCTGTAGACATTATACCCAGCTAACAGAACATCTGAGTCCACCTCTACTCACTCTGTCTGTAGACATTATACCCAGCTAACAGAACATCTGAGTCTACCTCTACCCACTCTGTCTGTAGACATTATACCCAGCTAACAGAACATCTGAGTCTACCTCTACCCACTCTGTCTGTAGACATTATACCCAGCTAACAGAACATCTGAGTCTACCTCAACCCACTCTGTCATTATACCCAGCTAACAGAACATCTGAGTCCACCTCTACTCACTCTGTCTGTAGACATTATACCCAGCTAACAGAACATCTGAGTCTACCTCTACCCACTCTGTCATTATACCCAGCTAACAGAACATATGAGTCTACCTCTACTCACTCTGTCTGTAGACATTATACCCAGCTAACAGAACATCTGAGTCTACCTCTACCCACTCTGTCTGCAGACATTATACCTAGCTAACAGAACATCTGAGTCTACCTCTACCCACTCTGTCATTATACCCAGCTAACAGAACATCTGAGTCTACCTCTACCCACTGTGTCATTATACCCAGCTAACAGAACATCTGAGTCTACCTCTACCCACTCTGTCTGTAGACATTATACCTAGCTAACAGAACATCTGAGTCCACCTCTACCCACTCTGTCATTATACCCAGCTAACAGAACATCTGAGTCTACCTCTACCCACTCTGTTATTGTACCCAGCTAACATAACATCTGAGTCTACCTCTACCCACTCTGTCATTATACCCAGCTAACAGAACATCTGAGTCCACCTCTACCCACTCTGTCATTATACCCAGCTAACAGAACATCTGAGTCTACCTCTACCCACTCTGTCATTATACCCAGCTAACAGAACATCTGAGTCTACCTCTACCCACTCTGTCTGTAGACATTATACCCAGCTAACAGAACATCTGAGTCTACCTCTACTCACTCTGTCTGCTCTGTAGACATTATACCCAGCTAACAGAACATCTGAGTCTACCTCTACCCACTCTGTCATTATTCCCAGCTAACAGAACATCTGAGTCTACCTCTACTCACTCTGTCATTATACCCAGCTAACAGAACATCTGAGTCTACCTCTACCCACTCTGTCATTATACCCAGCTAACAGAACATCTGAGTCTACCTCTACCCACTCTGTCTGTAGACATTATACCCAGCTAACAGAACATCTGAGTCTACCTCTACTCACTCTGTCTGCTCTGTAGACATTATACCCAGCTAACAGAACATCTGAGTCTACCTCTACCCACTCTGTCATTATTCCCAGCTAACAGAACATCTGAGTCTACCTCTACTCACTCTGTCATTATACCCAGCTAACAGAACATCTGAGTCTACCTCTACCCACTCTGTCATTATACCCAGCTAACAGAACATCTGAGTCTGGAACAGAGACACAGAGCCAGAATATAGTGATATGTCTTCTGTAATATAGTAATATGTCTTCTGTAATATGGTAATATGTCTTCTGTAATATGGTAATATGTCTTCTGTAATATAGTAATATAGTAATATGTCTTCTGTAATATGGTAATATGTCTTCTGTAATATGGTAATATGTATTCTGTAATATAGTAATATAGTAATATGTCTTCTGAAATATAGTAATATGTCTTCTGTAATATTGTATGCCTGTCTTCTGTAATATGGTAATATGTCTTCTGTAATATAGTAATATAGTAATATGTCTTCTGTAATATTGTATGCCTGTCTTCTGTAATATGGTAATACGTCTTCTGTAATATAGTAATATGTCTTCTGTAATATGGTAATATGTCTTCTGTAATATGGTAATACGTCTTCTGTAATATGGTAATATGTCTTCTGTAATATAGTAATATAGTAATATGTCTTCTGTAATATGGTAATATGTCTTCTGTAATATGGTAATACGTCTTCTGTAATATGGTAATATGTCTTCTGTAATATAGTAATATAGTAATATGTCTTCTGTAATATGGTAATATGTCTTCTGTAATATGGTAATATGTCTTCTGTAATATAGTAATATGTCTTCTGTAATATGGTAATATGTCTTCTGTAATATAGTAATATAGTAATATGTCTTCTGTAATATGGTAATATGTCTTCTGTAATATGGTAATATGTCTTCTGTAATATAGTAATATAGTAATAACTCTTCTGTAATATGGTAATATGTCTTCTGTAATATGGTAATATGTCTTCTGAAATATAGTAGTATGTCTTCTGTAATATTGTATGCCTGTCTTCTGTAATATGGTAATATGTCTTCTGTAATATGGTAATATGTCTTCGGTGAGGGTGAATTCATTAAAGAATGTTTAATTTACTTTATTTTGCCCCGACAACAAAGAGCTGTTTGAAAATGTTTCCTTTTCAAGACGAACAGTGACACGGCGTGTTGAGGACTCAAGTCCTTTTGCTCACCTGACCTAGAATTCCTTAAAATCAAATGTTGACCGCATTATCTACCAAGAGAATTCTCTTCGATTATAATCACAGCCGTATATATTCCCCCCCAAGCAGACACATTGATGGCCCTGAATTTACTTCATTGGACTCCATGTAAACTGGAAACCACATATCCTGAGGCTGCATTCATTGTAGCTGGGGATTTTAACAAGGCTAATGTGAAAACAAGACTCCCTACGTTTTATCAGCATATCGAATACAATCATATCGAAGGCAATCAAACAAGCTAAGCGTCAGTATAGAGACAAAGTAGAGTCGCAATTCAACTGCTCAGACCTGAGAGGCATGTGACAGGGTCTACAGTCAATCACGGACTACAAAAATAAATCCAGCCCCTTCGCGGACCACAATGTCCTGCTCCCAGGCAAACTAAACAACATCTTTGCTCGCTTTGAGGACAATACAGTGCCAACGACACGGCCCACTACCAAAACCTGCGGGCTCTCCTTCACTACAGCCAACATGAGTAAAGCATTTAAACGTGCTAACCCTCGCAAGGCTGCCAGCCCTGACGGCATCTCTAGCCACGTCCTCAGAGCATGCGCAAACCAGCTGGCTGGTGTGTTTACGGACATATTCAATCAATCCTTATCCCAGTCTGCTGTTCCCACATGCTTCAAGAGGGCCACCATGGTTCCTGTTCCCAAGAAAGCTAAGGTAACTGAGCTAAATGACTAGCACTCACCTCCGTCATCATGAAGTGCTTTGAGAGACTAGTCAAGGATCATATCACCTCCACCCTACCTGACACCCTAGACCCACTTCAGTTTTCATACCGCCCCAGTAGGTCCACAGAAGACGCAATCACAATCACACTGCACACTGCCCTAACCCATCTGGACAAGAGGAATACCTATGTGAGAATGCTGTTCATCGACTACAGCTCAGCATTTAATACCATAGTACCCTCCAAACTCATCATTAAGCTTGAGACCCAGGGTCTCGACCCTGCCCTGTGAAACTGGGTCCTGGACTTCCTGACGGGCCATCCCCAGGTGGTGAGGGTAGGAAACAACATCTCCATCCCGCTGATCCTCAACACTGGGGCCCCACAAGGGTGCGTTCTCAGCCCCTTCCTGTACTCCCTGTTCACCCACGACTGCATGGCCATGCACACCTTCAACTCAATCATCAACTTTGCAGATGACACTACAGTGGTAGGCCTGATTACCAACAACAACAAGACTGCCTAAAGGGAGGAGGTGAGGGCCCTCGCGGAGTGTGGAGTCAGGAAAATAACCTCACTCTCAATGTCAACAAAACAAAGGAGATGGTTGTGGACTTCAGGAAACAGCAGAGGGAGCACCCTCCTATCCACATCGACGGGACAGTAGTGGAGAGGGTTGTAAGTTTTAAGTTCCTCGGCATACACATCACGGACAAACTGAAATGGTCCACCCACACAGACAGTGTGGTGAACCTCAGGAGGCTGAAGGCTGAAGAAGGCTGAAGAATTTTGGCTTGTCACCAAAAACACTCACAAACTTTTACAGATGCACAATCGAGAGCATCCTGTCGGGCTGTATCACCGCCTGGTACGGCAACTGCTCTTCCCACAACCTTAAGGCTCTCCAGAGGATATTGAGGTCTGCACAACACATCACCGAGGGCAAACTACCTGCCCTCCAGGACACCTACACCACCCGATGTCACAGGAAGGCCAAAAAGTTAATCAATGACAACAACCACCCGAGCCACACTACTCATCTCATATGTACATATACCCCCAAAGCCTCCTTCCTCCTTTGGTCGTCTTTCTTTCCAGTTCTCTACTGCCAATGACTGGAACAAACTGCAAAAATCTCTGACGCTGGAGACTCATATCTCCCTCACTAGCTTTAAGCACCAGCTGTCAGAGCAGCTCACAGAACACTGTACCTGTACATAGCCCATCTGTTAACAGCCCATCTATCTACCTACCTCATCCCCATACTGGTATTTATTCATTTATCTTGCTCTTTTTATTTATTTATTTATCTTTATTTATCTTGCTCCTTTGCACCCCAGTATCTCTACTTGCACATTCATCTTCTGCACATCTACCATTCCAGTGTTTATTTTCTATATTGTAATTACTTCGCCACCATGGCCTATTTATTTCCTTAACTCCCTTATCTTACCTCATTTGCACTCACTGTATATAGACTTTTTGTTTCCTTTTGTTCTACTGTATTATTGACTATGTTTTGTTTATTCCATGTGTAACTCTGTGTTGTTCTATGTGTCGAACTGCTTTGCTTTATCTTGGCCAGGTCGCAGTTGTAAATGAGAACTTGTTCTCAACTAGCCTACCTGGTTAAATAAAGGTGTTCTCAACTAGCCTACCTGGTTAAATAAAGGTGTTCTCAACTAGCCTACCTGGTTAAATAAAGGTGAAATAAAAATAAGTAAAAAATACTGTACTCTATACCATCATATATATTTTTATGTACATATTCTTATTCATTCCTTTACACTTGTGTGTGTGTATAAGGTAGTTGTTATGAAATTGTTAGATTACTTGTTAGATATTACTGCATGGTCGGAACTAGAAGCACAAGCATTACGCTACACTCGCATTAACATCTGCTAACCCATGTGTATGTGACCAATAACATTTCATTTGAGTAGCCGTTACAGTGAAATGTTTACTTACAAGCTCTTAACCAACAATTCAGTTTTAAGAAAAACTGCATTCCAAAAAAAGAAGTAAGAGATAAGAATAACAAATAGAGCAGCACTAAATAACAATAATGGGGCTATATACAGGGGGTACCGGTACAGAGTCAATGTGGAGGCTATATACAGGGGGTACCGGTACAGAGTCAATGTGGAGGCTATATACAGGGGGTACCGGTACAGAGTCAATGTGGAGGCTATATACAGGGGGTACCGGTACAGAGTCAATGTGGAGGCTATATACAGGGGGTACCGGTACAGAGTCAATGTGGAGGCTATATACAGGGGGTACCGGTACAGAGTCAATGTGGAGGCTATATACAGGGGGTACCGGTACAGAGTCAATGTGGAGGCTATATACAGGGGGTACAGGTACAGAGTCAATGTGGAGGCTATATACAGGGGGTACCGGTACAGAGTCAATGTGGAGGCTATATACAGGGGGTACCGGTACAGAGTCAATGTGGAGGCTATATACAGGGGGTACCGGTACAGAGTCAATGTGGAGGCTATATACAGGGGGTACCGGTACAGAGTCAATGTGGAGGCTATATACAGGGGGTACCGGTACAGAGTCAATGTGGAGGCTATATACAGGGGGTACCGGTACAGAGTCAATGTGGAGGCTATATACAGGGGGTACCGGTACAGAGTCAATGTGGAGGCTATATACAGGGGGTACAGGTACAGAGTCAATGTGGAGGCTATATACAGGGGGTACCGGTACAGAGTCAATGTGGAGGCTATATACAGGGGGTATCGGTACAGAGTCAATGTGGAGGATATATACAGGGGGTACCGGTACAGAGTCAATGTGGAGGCTATATACAGGGGGTACCGGTACAGAGTCAATGTGGAGGCTATATACATGGGGTACCGGTACAGAGTCAATGTGTAGGCTATATACAGGGTATTATGGTACAGAGTCAATGTGGAGGCTATATACAGGGGGTACCGGTACAGAGTCGATGTGGAGGCTATATACAGGGGGTACCGGTACAGAGTCAATGTGGAGGTTATATACAGGGGGTAAAGGTACAGAGTCAATGTGGAGGCTATATACAGGGGGTACCGGTACAGAGTCAATGTGGAGGCTATATACAGGGGGGTACCGCTACAGAGTCAATGTGGAGGCTATATACAGGGGGTACCGGTACAGAGTCAATGTGTAGGCTATATACAGGGTATTACGGTACAGAGTCAATGTGGAGGCTATATACAGGGGGTACCGGTACAGAATCAATGTGGAGGCTATATACAGGGGGTACAGGTACAGAGTCAATGTGGAGGCTATATACAGGGTATTACGGTACAGAGTCAATGTGGAGGCTATATACAGGGGGTACCGGTACAGAGTCGATGTGGAGGCTATATACAGGGGGTACCGGTACAGAATCAATGTGGAGGCTATATACAGGGGGTACCGGTACAGAGTCAATGTGGAGGCTATATACAGGGGGGTACCACTACAGAGTCAATGTGGAGGCTATATACAGGGGTACCGGTACAGAGTCAATGTGGAGGCTATATACAGGGTGTTACGGTACAGAGTCAATGTGTAGGCTATATACAGGGTATTACGGTACAGAGTCAATGTGGAGGCTATATAAAGGGGGTACCGGTACAGAATCAATGTGGAGGCTATATACAGGGGGTACCGCTACAGAGTCAATGTGGAGGCTATATACAGGGGGTACCGGTACAGAGTCAATGTGTAGGCTATATACAGGGTATTACGGTACAGAGTCAATGTGGAGGCTATATACAGGGGGTACCGGTACAGAATCAATGTGGAGGCTATATACAGGGGGTACCGCTACAGAGTCAATGTGGAGGCTATATACAGGGGGTACCGGTACAGAATCAATGTGGAGGCTATATACAGGGGGTACCGCTACAGAGTCAATGTGGAGGCTATATACAGGGGGTACCGGTACAGAGTCGATGTGGAGGCTATATACAGGGGGTACCGGTACAGAATCAATGTGGAGGCTATATACAGGGGGTACCGGTACAGAGTCAATGTGGAGGCTATATACAGGGGGGTACCACTACAGAGTCAATGTGGAGGCTATATACAGGGGGTACAGGTACAGAGTCAATGTGGAGGCTATAAATCAAATCAAATCAAATGTATTTATATAGCCCTTCGTACATCAGCTGATATCTCAAAGTGCTGTACATAAACCCAGCCTAAAACCCCAAACAGCAAGCAATGCAGGTGTAGAAGCACGGTGGCTAGGAAAAACTCCCTAGAAAGGCCAAAACCTAGGAATAAACCTAGAGAGGAACTAGGCTATGTGGGGTGGCCAGTCCTCTTCTGGCTGTGCCGGGTGGAGATTATAACAGAACTTGGCCAAGATGTTCAAATGTTCATAAATGACCAGCATGGTCCAATAATAATAAGGCAGAACAGTTGAAACTGGAGCAGCAGCACGGCCACGGACAGAGTCAATGTGGAGGCTATATACAGGGGGTACCGGTACAGAGTCAATGTGGAGGCTATATACAGGGGGTACCAGTACAGAGTCAATGTGGAGGCTATATACAGGGGTAGCGGTACAGAGTCAATGTGGAGGCTATATACAGGGGGTACCGGTACAGAGTCAATGTGGAGGCTATATACAGGGGGTACCAGTACAGAGTCAATGTGGAGGCTATATACAGGGGGTACCGGTACAGAGTCAACGTGGAGGCTATATACAGGGGGGTACCGGTACAGAGTCAATGTGGAGGCTATATACAAGGGATACAGGTACAGAGTCAACATGCTGGGGCAACAGTGTCAAGATAATTGAGGTAAGCACATTTTTAAAAGACAAGGTAAAGGATTTCACCTATTTCTCCTTGGCCCTGGATCAGAGCAATGATGCACCTGACACGGCTCAGTTGTTGATAATCTTACGAGGTCATAACCCCAGACTTTGAAATTACAGAGGAGCTTGCTTCAGTGCAGTCACTGAAGAGCACAACCACAGGGAAATGTTTATTGGAGTAGGTTAACAAGCGTGTGGCAAAGCTGGGACTTGAAAAGTTATCCTGTGTGACCACTGTTTGATGCCCAAATTTAACAGGAAAAACCGTTAACCTTTTGAAAAGGATACAAGATCAAGTAGCTGAGCTGAACCCAGATCAGACAATTATTTTCCTGCATTGCATTATTCATCAGGAGGTGTTCTAGTTAGTAACTTACAGTAGCTGTATTCCAGGCCTGTTCTAGTTAGTAACTTACAGTAGCTGTATTCCAGGCCTGTTCTAGTTAGTAACTTACAGTAGCTGTATTCCAGGCCTGTTCTAGTTAGTAACTTACAGTAGCTGTATTTCAGGCCTGTTCTAGTTAGTAACTTACAGTAGCTGTATTCCAGGCCTGTTCTAGTTAGTAACTTACAGTAGCTGTATTCCAGGCCTGTTCTAGTTAATAACTTACAGTAGCTGTATTCCAGGCCTGTTCTAGTTAGTAACTTACAGTAGCTGTATTCCAGGCCTGTTCTAGGTAGTAACTTACAGTAGCTGTATTCCAGGCCTGTTCTAGTTAGTAACTTACAGTAGCTGTATTCCAGGCCTGTTCTAGGGCGTGTAAAATGGTCAGAGTGAGGTGTTCTCTCACTTGTGTCTGGAAGTAGCTAGCTAGCAAGCTAGGAAACATTAAACAGTTAGCTTTTGTGCTTGACAGGCTAGGCAACATTAACCTGTTAGTGATGGTGCTTGACTGCTGTTAGGTCAGAATACTCGGATCAAGCCTTCTCCTCGGCTAGAGCGTCCAGTTCGCTCCTGAGAGCAAAACGCTCTGAATATACAAATGGACAATCTGACAAGGCTCTGAATTGAGGAACTCCTAGAGCACTCTGACTCTCCAGTGAATTTAGGAACTCCTAGAGCACTCTGACTCTCCAGTGAATTTAGGAACTCCTAGAGCACTCTGACTCTCCAGTGAATTTAGGTACACACCCATAGTTTGAATCTTTCTCTCTCCTCTATGTAGTGTGTCTGAGGTGTGACTCTCTCTCTGTCTCCTCTATGTAGAGTGTGTCTGGGATGTGACTCTCTGTCTCCTCTATGTAGAGTGTGTCTGGGGTGTGACTCTCTCTCTGTCTCCTCTATGTAGAGTGTGTCTGGGATGTGACTCTCTGTCTCCTCTATGTAGAGTGTGTCTGGCGTGTGACTCTCTCTCTGTCTCCTCTATGTAGAGTGTGACTGGGGTGTGACTCTCTGTCTCCTCTATGTAGAGTGTGTCTGGGGTGTGACTCTCTCTCTGTCTCCTCTATGTAGAGTGTGTCTGGGGTGTGACTCTCTCTCTGTCTCCTCTATGTAGAGTGTGACTGGGGTGTGACTCTCTCTCTGTCTCCTCTATGTAGAGTGTGACTGGGGTGTGACTCTCTGTCTCCTCTATGTAGAGTGTGTCTGGGGTGTGACTCTCTGTCTCCTCTATGTAGAGTGTGTCTGGGGTGTGACTCTCTCTCTGTCTCCTCTATGTAGAGTGTGTCTGGGGTGGTGGAGTGTCTGAAGATCATCACGAGGACTAACTCTCTGAGGATTGCTGACTATGCTTTCAGACTGGCCAGGGAGAGAGGTCGTCGTAGGGTCACCGCTGTCCACAAGGCCAACATCATGTCAGTGATACTCAGTAAATGTGCATGTTAGTTAATTAGTTAGTTAGTTTGTTAATGCGTTAGTTAGCAAGTTAGTTAATTCATTAGTTAACTAGTTAGTTAATTAGTTGGTTAGCTTGGTATAAAAACAGTGCTTCTTAGTGTGTTTGATTGAATCTGTGTGTGTGGTTTGCATTCATTTGCTGTCTGATGATACATCTGTGTTTGTGTTTTGTATTAATTTGCTGTCTGATGATAAATCTCTGTGTGTGTGTGTGTGTGTGTGTGTGTGTGTGTGTGTGTTTAACAGGAAGCTAGGTGATGGTCTGTTCCTACAGTGTTGTAAGGAGGTTGCCGCGGGTTATCAAGACATCGCCTTCGATGCCATGATCGTGGACAACACCACCATGCAGGTATACTAAACACTTTTAGAAAAAAGGGTTTGAAAAGGGTTTGTCGGCTGTTCCCATAGGATAACACATTTTTGGATCCAGGTAGAACCCTCTGTGGAAAGGGTTCGACATTGAACCCAAAAGGTTCTACTTGGAACCGAAAAGGGTTCTTCAAAGGGTTCTCCTATCGGGACAGACGAAAAACTATTTTAGGTTCTAGACACCACCATGCAGGTAACCATAGCAACATCACTACTACACCATGCCGGTAACCATAGCAACATCACTACGACACATTGTAGATAACTATAGCAACATCACTACTACACCTTGCAGGTAGCCATAGCAACATCGCTACTACACCATGCAGGTAACCATAGCAACATCACTACGACACATTGTAGATAACTATAGCAACATCACTACTACAACTTGCAGGTAACCATAGCAGCATCACTACTACACCTTTCAGGTAACCATAGCAACATTACTACGACACCGTGTAGGTAACCATAGCAGCATCACTACTACACCTTGCAAGTATCCATAGCAACATCACTACTACCTAATCAAATTGGATAATAAATAGTGTGTGTGTGTGTGTGTGTGTGTGTGTGTGTGTGTGTGTGTGTGTGTGTGTGTGTGTGTGTGTGTGTGTGTGTGTAGCTGGTGTCTAAGCCGCAGCAGTTTGACGTGATGGTGATGCCTAATCTCTATGGTAATGTGGTGAGCAACGTGTGTGCTGGTCTGGTGGGGGGGCCGGGACTCGTTCCAGGAGCCAACTACGGGACGGACTACGCTGTGTTCGAGTGTGTATGTACACAGGGGGTGTGGGTAGATGGGGCTGTGGATAGCTGGGGTGTGGGTGTAGCTGGGGGTGTGGACAGCTGGGGGTGTGGGTGTAGCTGGGAGGGGGGGGGGTGTAGCTGGGGGTGTGGATAGCTGGGGGTGAGGATAGCTGGGGGTGTGGATAGCTGGGGTTGTGTGTAGCTGGGGGTGTGGACAGCTGGGGGTGTGGGTGTAGCTGGGAGGGGGGGTGTAGCTGGGGGTGTGGATAGCTGGGGGTGAGGATAGCTGGGGGTGTGGATAGCTGGGGGTGAGGATAGCTGGGGGTGTGGATAGCTGGGGGTGTGGATAGCTGGGGTTGTGTGTAGCTGGGGGTGTCTATAACTGGGGGTGTGGATAGCTGGGGGTGAGGATAGCTAGGGGTGAGGATAGTTGAGGGTGTATATAGCTGAGGGTGTATATAGCTGAGGGTGTAGATAGCTGGGGGTGTGGATAGCTGGGGGTGAGGATAGCTGAGGGTGTATATAGCTGAGGGTGTATATAGCTGAGGGTGTAGATAGCTGAGGGTGTGGATAGCTGGGGGTGAGGATAGCTGGGGGTGTGGATAGCTGAGGGTGTGGATAGCTGGGGGTGTGGATAGCTGGGGTGAGGATAGCTGAGGGTGTGGATAGCTGAGGGTGTAGGTAGCTGAGGGTGTGGATAGCTGGGGGTGTGGATAGCTGGGGGTGTGGATAGCTGGGGGTGAGGATAGCTGGTGGTGAGGATAGCTGAGGGTGTAGATATCTGAGGCTGTAGGTAGCTGAGGGTGTGTGTAACTGGGGGTGTGGATAGCTGGGGGTGTGGATAGCTGGGGGTGTGTGTAACTGGGGGTGTAGATAGCTGGGGGTGTGGATAGCTGGGGGTGTGTGTAACTGGGGGTGTGGATAGCTGGGGGTTTGGATAGCTGGGGGTGTGGATAGCTGGGGTGTGTGTAACTGGGGGTGTGGATAGCTGGGGGTGTGGATAGCTGAGGGTGTAGATAGCTGAGGGTGTAGGTAGCTGAGGGTGTGGATAGCTGGGGGTGTGGATAGCTGGGGGTATGTATAGCTGAGGGTGTAGATAGCTGAGGGTGTAGATAGCTAGGGGTGTGGATAGCTGGGGGTGAGGATAGCTGAGGGTGTATATAGCTGAGGGTGTATATAACTGAGGGTGTAGATAGCTGAGGGTGTGGATAGCTGGGGGTGAGGATAGCTGAGGGTGTAGATAGCTGAGGGTGTAGATAGCTGAGGGTGTAGATAGCTGGGGGTGTATATAGCTGAGGTTTTAGATAGCTGAGGGTGTGGATAGCTGGGGGTGAGGATAGCTGGGGGTGTGGACAGCTGTGGGTGTGGATAGCTGAGGGTGTGGATAGCTGGGGGTGAGGATAGCTGGGGGTGTAGATGTCTGAGGGTGTAGGTAGCTGAGGGTGTGGATAGCTGGGGGTGTGGATAGCTGGGGGTGTGTGTAACTGGGGGTGTGGATAGCTGGGGGTGTGGATAGCTGGGGGTGTGTGTAACTGGGGGTGTGGATAGCTGGGGGTGTGGATAGCTGGGGGTGTGTGTAACTGGGGGTGTGGATAGCTGGGGTGTGGATAGCTGAGGGTGTAGATAGCTGAGGGTGTAGGTAGCTGAGGGTGTGGATAGCTGGGGGTGTGGATAGCTGGGGGTATGGATAGCTGGGGGTGAGGATAGCTAAGGGTGTAGGTAGCTGAGGGTGTAGGTAGCTGAGGGTGTGGATAGCTGGGGGTGTGGATAGCTGGGGGTGTGTGTAACTGGGGGTGTGTATAATGTGTGTGTGTTGCAGGGCACCAGAAACACAGGGAAGAGCATAGCAGATGGTAACATAGCCAACCCTACAGCCATGTTACTCGCTTCCTGTCTGCTTCTGGACCATCTGAGGCTACATGCATACGCCACCATGATACGACGGGCTGTCATCGCTACTGTTACTGAGACACGGGTAACACACGCAGGCTGTTGCATAGTGATTTCTTCAATTCTCAATTTAATTCAAGGGGCTTTATTGGTCTTGGAAACATTTGTTTACATTGCCAAGGGACGAGCAAAAGTGAAAAGAAAAAAAAAGAACAGTAAAGTTAAAAAATATATACTTTTCAAAAGTTATACTAATGTGCAAATAGAAAATAGATAAAGAGGTACTTATCTGTCCTCTCTCTCTCTCTCTCTCTCTTTCTTTCTCTCTCTCTCTGTCCTCTCTCTCTCTTTCTCTCTATCGCTCAACCCATCCTCTCTCTCTCTCTCTCTCTCTCTCTCTCTCTCTCTCTCTCTCTCTCTCTCTCTCTCTCTCTCTCTCTCTCTCTCTCTTTCTTTCTCTCTCTCTCTCTCTCTCTCTCTCTTTCTTTCTCTCTCTCTCTCTGTCCTCTCTCTCTCTCTCTCTCTCTCTCTCTCTCGCTCTCTCTCTATCGCTCAACCCATCCTCTCTCTCTCTCTCTCTCTCTCTCTCTCTCTCTCTCTTTCTTTCTCTCTCTCTCTCTCTCTCTCTCTGTCTCTCTCTCTCTCTCTCTCTTTCTCTCTATCGCTCAACCCATCCTCTCTCTCTCTCTGTCTCTCTCTCTCTCTCTCTCTTTCTCTCTATCGCTCAACCCATCCTCTCTCTCTCTCTCTCTTTCTTTCTCTCTCTCTCTGTCCTCTCTCTCTCTCTCTCTCTCTCTCTCTCTCTCTATCGCTCAACCCATCCTCTCTCTCTCTCTCTCTCTCCCTCTGTCCTCTCTCTCTCTTTCTCTCTATCACTCAACCCATCCTCTCTCTCTCTCTCTCTCTCGCTCTCTCTCTCTCTCTGTCCTCTCTCTCTAGCTCCACACAGCTGATTTGGGAGGTCAGGGGTCAACCTCTGATGTGGTCCAGTCCATCATGAAGGAGATACAGAGCACTGGACCCCTAACACAGAACATCTAAATATTTATTTCACTTATGACTCTAGCCTACCCTATAATTATGACCCCATGATTCTATAATTATGACCCTATGATCCTATACTTATGACCCCATGATTATGACCCTATAATTATGACCATATGATTATGACCATATAATTATGACCCTATGTTTGTATAATTATGACCTTATGACCCTATGATTATGACCCTATGATTATGACCCTATAATTATGACCCTATGACCCTATAATTATGACCTTATAATTATGACCCTATGACCCTATAATTCTGACCCTATGATTATAACCCTATAATTATGACCATATGATTATGACCCTATAATTATGACCCTATGACCCTATAATTATGACCCCATGACCCTATAATTATGACCCTATGATCCTATAATTATGACCCTATAATTATGACCCTATGACCCTATAATTCTGACCCTATGATTATAACCCTATAATTATGACCATATGATTATGACCCTATAATTATGACCCTATGACCCTATAATTATGACCCTATGACCCTATAATTATGACCCTATGATCCTATAATTATGACCCTATGACCCTATAATTATGACCCTATAATTATGACCCTATGATCCTATAATTATGACCCTATGATTATGACCCTATGATTATGACCCTATGATTATGACCCTATGACCCTATAATTATGACCCTATGATCCTATAATTATGACCCTATGATTATGACCCTATGATTATGACCCTATAATTATGACCCTATGATTATGACACTATGACCCTATAATTATGACCATATGATTATGATCCTATAATTATGACCCTATGATTATGACCCTATAATTATGACCCTATGATTATGACCCTATAATTATGACCCTATGATTATGACCCTATGGCCCTATAATTATGCCACTATGATTATGACCCTATAATTATGACCCTATGATTATGACCATATGATTTTGACCCTATGATCATATAATTATGACCATATGATTATGACCCTATAATTATGACCCTATAATTATGACCCTATAATTATGTCCATATGATTTTGACCCTATAATTATGACCATATGATTATGACCATATGATTATGACCCTATGATCATATAATTATGACCCTATGATCCTATTATTATGACCCTCTGATCCTATAATTATGACCCTATGATCCTATAATTATGACCCTATGATCCTATAATTATGACCCCATGATCCTATAATTATGACCATATGATTATGACCCTATGATCATATAATTATGACCCTATGATCCTATTATTATGACCCTCTGATCCTATAATTATGACCCTATGATCCTATGATTATGACCCTATGATCCTATAATTATGACCCTATGACCCTATGATTATGACCCTATGATTATGACCCTATGATTATGACCCTATAATTATGACCATATGATTATGACCCTATGATTATGACCCTATGATTATGACCCTATAATTATGACCCTATAATTATGACCCTATGATTATGACCATATTATTATGACCCTATAATTATGACCATATGATTATGACCCTATAATTATGACCCTATGATTATGACCCTATAATTATGACCATATGATTATGACCGTATAATTATTACCCTATGACCCTATAATTATGACCCTATGATTATGACCATATGATTATGACCATATGATTATGACCCTATAATTATGACCATATGATTATGACCCTATAATTATGACCCTATGATTATGACCATATGATTATGACCATATGATTATGACCCTATAATTATGACCATATGATTATGACCCTATAATTATGACCATATGATTATGACCCTATAATTATGTCCATATGATTTTGACCCTATAATTATGACCATATAATTATGTCCATATGATTTTGACCCTATAATTATGACCCTATAATTATGACCCTATGATTATGACCCTATGATTATGACCATATAATTATGACCATATGATTATGACCCTATAATTATGACCATATGATTATGACCCTATAATTATTACCCTATGACCCTATAATTATGACCCTATGATTATGACCATATGATTATGACCATATGATTATGACCCTATAATTATGACCATATGATTATGACCCTATAATTATGACCCTATGATTATGACCCTATGATTATGACCATATGATTATGACCCTATAATTATGACCCTATAATTATGACCCTATGATTATGACCATATGATTATGACCCTATGATTATGACCCTATGATTATGACCCTATGATTATGACCCTATAATTATGACCCTATAATTATGACCCTATGATTATGACCATATGATTATGACCCTATGATTATGACCCTATAATTATGACCCTATGATTATGACCCTATGATTATGACCATATGATTATGACCCTATAATTATGACCCTATAATTATGACCCTATGATTATGATCCTATGATTATGATCCTATGATTAAGACCTTATGCTATTTCATACAAAATATAATGTGTAGTATTTAGGATGATATACAGTGGGGAGAACAAGTATTTGAGACTCTTAATTTTAATTTTTTTATTTCTCCTTCATTTAACCAGGTAGGTTAGTTGAGAACACCTTTATTTAACCAGGTAGGTTAGTTGAGAACACCTTTATTTAACCAGGTAGGTTAGTTGAGAACACGTTCTCATTTACAACTGTGACCTGGCCAAGATAAAGCATAGCAGTGTGAACAGACAACACAGAGTTACACATGGAGTAAACAATTAACAAGTCAGTAACACAGTAGAAAAAAAAGAGAGTCTATATACATTGTGTGCAAAAGGCATGAGGAGGTAGGCGAATAATTACAATTTTGCAGATTAACACTGGAGTGATAAATGATCAGATGGTCATGTACAGGTAGTGATACTGGTGTGCAAAAGAGCAGAAAAGTAAATAAATATAAACAGTATGGGGATGAGGTAGGTAAATTGGGTGGGCTATTTTACCGATAGACTATGTACAGCTGCAGCGATCGGTTAGCTGCTCAGATAGCAGATGTTTGAAGTTGGTGAGGGAGATAAAAGTCTCCAACTTCGGCGATTTTTGCAATTCGTTCCAGTCACAGGCAGCAGAGAACTGGAACGAAAGGCGGCCAAATGAAGTGTTGGCTTTAGGGATGATCAGTGAGATACACCTGCTGGAGCGCGTGCTACGGGTGGGTGTTGCCATCGTGACCAGTGAACTGAGATAAGGCGGAGCTTTACCTAGCATGGACTTGTAGATGGCCTGGAGCCAGTGGGTCTGGCGACGAATATGTAGCGAGGGCCAGCCGACTAGAGCCTACAGGTCACAGTGGTGGGTGGTATAAGGTTCTTTAGTAACAAAACGGATGGCACTGTGATAAACTGCATCCAGTTTGCTGAGTAGAGTATTGGAAGCTATTTTGCAGATGACATCGCCGAAGTCGAGGATCGGTAGGATAGTCAGTTTTACTAGGGTAAGTTTGGCAGACACTGCCGATTTTGCAGGTTTTCCTACTTACAAAGCATGTAGAGGTCTGTAATTTTTATCATAGGTACACTTCAACTGTGAGAGACGGAATCTAAAACAAAAATCCAGAAAATCACATTGTATGGTTTTTAAGTAATTAATTAGCATTTTATTGCATGACATACAGTAAGTATTTGATCACCTACCGGTATACATACACAATATTTTGTACTGATGAATACAAATTTGGAGAATGTATCTACACACTTTTAGAAGTACTGAAGTCCTTTATATCTATGTGGTTAGTTAATATAGTTTAACGTTTTAAAGTTAATTGATGAAGTGTTTATTTGACTTATAAACTAGTTGTAATCTACTCTGTGTTTATTTTTTAAAAGATCAATATTGTTAAGATTTCAAATAATAAATTATATTAAACTAATTTATTCATTGTCCCCTCAACAATTATGCCTACTTCCATTCCTTCCTGTCTTCCTGTAGTTGATGAGTCTGTCTGTCTTCCATTCCTTCCTGTCTTCCTGTAGTTGATGAGTCTGTCTGTCTTCCATTCCTTCCTGTCTTCCTGTAGTTGATGAGTCTGTCTGTCTTCCATTCCTTCCTGTCTTCCTGTAGTTGATGAGTCTGTCTGTCTTCCATTCCTTCCTGTCTTCCTGTAGTTGATGAGTCTGTCTGTCTTCCATTCCTTCCTGTCTTCCTGTAGTTGATGAGTCTGTCTGTCTTCCATTCCTTCCTGTCTTCCTGTAGTTGATGAGTCTGTCTGTCTTCCATTCCTTCCTGTCTTCCTGTAGTTGATGACACTTTGCTTCTTGAAAGTACAATATCTTGAAAACTTGACTGCTGACATACAAAACATTTTGGGATTTTATCTATCAACAGCGGACTCTTTTTTTTAAATACCAAAATAAAATGTTTTAGTGGAATTTGGGGGTGGAGCTCAATATACAATATATTTCCTGTTTCCTGTTTTATTTAGACAAGGAGTCAATGCTTAGTCCAAGGTATCTTTATTTTGACAGGAAGTCAAGGTCTATTTATTTAGACAGGGAGTCAATGCTGAGACCAAGGTTTATTTATTTAGACAGGGAGTCAATGCTGAGACCAAGGTATATTTATTCAGACAGGGAGTCAATGCTGAGACCAAGGTCTATTTATTTAGACAGAGAGTCAATGCTGAGACCAAGGTCTCTTTATTTAGACAGGGAGTCAATGCTGAGACCAAGGTCTATTTATTTAGACAGGGAGTCAATACTGAGACCAAGGTCTCTTTATTTAGACAGAGAGTCAATGCTGAGACCAAGGTCTATTTATTTAGACAGGGAGTCAATGCTGAGACCAAGGTCTATTTATTTAGACAGAGATTCAATGCTGAGACCAAGGTCTCTTTATTTAGACAGGGAGTCAATGCTGAGACCAAGGTCTATTTATTTAGACAGGGAGTCAATACTGAGACCAAGGTCTCTTTATTTAGACCGAGAGTCAATGCTGAGACCAAGGTGTCTTTATTTAGACAGGGAGTCAATGCTGAGACCAAGGTATCTTTATTTAGACAGGGAGTCAATGCTGAGACCAAGGTTTATTTATTTAGACAGGGAGTCAATGCTGAGACCAAGGTCTCTTTATTTAGACAGGGAGTCAATGCTGAGACCAAGGTCTATTTATTTAGACAGGGAGTCAATGCTGAGACCAAGGTGTCGTTATTTAGACAGGGAGTCAATGCTGAGACCAAGGTCTATTTATTCAGACAAGGAGTCAATGATGAGACCAAGGTGTCTTTATTTAGACAAGGAGTCAATGATGAGACCAAGGTGTCTTTATTTAGACAAGGAGTCAATGCTGACATGTAGAAGTGGTTGTAGCACTTGTAATTGTGGTTGTAGAGCGTGCAGACAGGGTTTTAGACCATGTAAATGTGGTTGTAGGATGAGTAGATGTGGTGGTAGTATGTGTAAATGTGGTTGTAGGACGTGCAGGACGAGTAGATGTGGTTTTAGGATGTGTAGATGGGGTTGTAGGATGTGAAGATGGGGTTGCAGGATGTGTAGATGGGGTTGGAGGATGTGTAGATGGGGTTGGAGGATGTGTAGATGTGTAGATGGGGTTGTAGGATGTGTAGATGGGGTTGTAGGACGTGTAGATGGGGTTGTAGGACGTGTAGATGTGTAGATGGGGTTGTAGGATGTGTAGATGTGTAGATGGGGTTGTAGGATGTGTAGATGGGGTTGTAGGATGTGCAGATGGAGTTGGAGGACGTGTAGATGGGGTTGGAGGACGGGTAGCTGGGGTTGGATGACGTGTAGCTGAGGTTGGAGGACGTGTAGCTGGGGTTGGAGGACGTGTAGATGGGGTTGGAGGACGTGTAGATGTGGTTGGAGGACGTGTAGCTGGGGTTGGAGGACATGTAGATGGGGTTGGAAGACGTGTAGCTGGGGTTGGAGGACATGTAGATGGGGTTGGAGGACGTGTAGATGGGGTTGGAGGATGTGTAGATGGGGTTGTAGGACGTGTAGATGTGTAGATGGGGTTGGAGGATGTGTAGATGGGGTTGGATGATGTGTAGATGGGGTTGGAGGACGTGTAGATGGGGTTGGAGGACGTGTAGATGGGGTTGGAGGACGTGTAGATGGGGTTGGAGGATGTGTAGATGTGTAGATGGGGTTGTAGGACGTGTAGATGGGGTTGGAGGACGTGTAGATGGGGTGGGAGGACGTGTAGATGGGGTTGGAGGATGTGTAGATGGGGTTGTAGGATGTGTAGATGGAGTTGGAGGACGTGTAGATGGGGTTGGAGGACGTGTAGCTGGGGTTGGATGACGTGTATCTGGGGTTGGAGGACGTGTAGCTGGGGTTGGAGGACGTGTAGATGGGGTTGGAGGACGTGTAGATGGGGTTGGGGGACGTGTAGCTGGGGTTAAAGGACATGTAGATGGGGTTGGAGGACGTGTAACTGGGGTTGGAGGACATATAGATGGGGTTGGAGGGCGTGTTGATGGGGTTGGAGGATGTGTAAATGGGGTTGTAGGACGTGTAGCTGGGGTTGGAGGACGTGTAGATGTGGTTGGAGGACATGTAGCTGGGGTTGGAGGACATGTAGATGGGGTTGGAAGACGTGTAGATGGGGTTGGAGGATGTGTAGATGGGGTTGTAGGACGTGTAGATGTGTAGATGGGGTTGGAGGATGTGTAGATGGGGTTGGATGATGTGTAGATGGGGTTGAATGATGTGTAGATGGGGTTGGAGGACGTGTAGATGTGTAGATGGGATTGGAGGATGTGTAGATGGGGTTGGATTATGTGTAGATGGGGTTGGAGGACGTGTAGATGTGTAGATGGGGTTGGAGGATGTGTAGATGGGGTTGGAGGACGTGTAGATGGGGTTGGAGGATGTGTAGATGGGGTTGGAGGATGTGTAGATGGGGTTGGAGGATGTGTAAATGTGTAGATGGGGTTGTAGGACGTGTAGATGGGGTTGTAGGACGTGTAGATGGGGTTGTAGGACGTGTATATGGGGTTGGAGGACGTGTAGATGGGGTTGGAGGATGTGTAGATGGGGTTGGAGGATGTGTAAATGTGTAGATGGGGTTGTAGGACGTGTAGATGGGGTTGTAGGACGTGTAGATGGGGTTGTAGGACGTGTAGATGGGGTTGTAGGACGTGTATATGGGGTTGGAGGACGTGTATATGGGGTTGGAGGACGTGTAGATGGGGTTGTAGGATGTGTAGATGGGGTTGGAGGATGTGTAGATGGGGTTGGAGGTCGTGTAGATGGGGTTGGAGGACGTGTAGATGTGTAGATGGGATTGTAGGATGTGTAGATGGGTTGGAGGACGTGTAGATGGGGTTGGAGGACATGTAGATGAGGTTGGAGGACGTGTAGATGTGTAGATGGGGTTGTAGGACGTGTAGATGGGGTTGTAGGACGTGTAGATGGGGTTGTAGGACGTGTAGATGTGTAGATGGGGTTGTAGGATGTGTAGACGGGGTTGTAGGATGTGTAGATGGGGTTGGAGGACGTGTAGATGGGGTTGGAGAAAGTGTAGATGGGGTTGTAGGATGTGTAGATTGGGTTGTAGGACGTGTAGATGGGGTTGTAGGACGTGTAGATGGGTTGGAGGACGTGTAGATAGGGTTCGAGGATGTGTAGATGGGGTTGGAGGATGTGTAGATGGGGTTGGAGGATGTGTAGATGGGGTTGGAGGATGTGTAGACGGGGTTGGAAGATGTGTAGATGGGGTTGGAGGACGTGTAGATGGGGTTGGAGGAAGTGTAGATGGCGTTGTAGGATGTGTAGATTGGGTTGTAGGACGTGTAGATAGGGTTGGAGGACGTGTAGATGGGTTGGAGGACGTGTAGATGGGGTTGGAGGATGTGTAGATGGGGTTGGAGGACGTGTAGATGGGTTGGAGGACGTGTAGATGGGTAGGAGGACATGTAGATGGGGTTGTAGGACGTGTAGATGGGTTGGAGGACGTGTAGATGGGGTTGGAGGATGTGTAGATGGGGTTGGAGGATGTGTAGATGGGGTTGGAGGATGTGTAGAGGGAGTTGGAGGATGTGTAGATGGGGTTGGAGGACGTGTAGATGGGGTTGGAGGATGTGTAGATGGGGTTGGAGGACGTGTAGATGGGTTGGAGGACGTGTAGATGGGTAGGAGGACGTGTAGATGGGGTTGTAGGACGTGTAGATGGGGTTGGGGGGCGTGTAGCTGGGGTTAAAGGACATGTAGATGGGGTTGGAGGACGTGTAGCTGGGGTTGGAGGACATATAGATGGGGTTGGAGGACGTGTTGATGGGGTTGGAGGATGTGTAAATGGGGTTGTAGGACGTGTAGATGGGGTTGGAGGACGTGTAGATGTGTAGATGGGATTGGTGGATGTGTAGATGGGGTTGGAGGACGTGTAGATGTGTAGATGGGATTGGAGGATGTGTAGATGGGGTTGGATTATGTGTAGATGGGGTTGGAGGACGTGTAGATGTGTAGATGGGGTTGGAGGATGTGTAGATGGGGTTGGAGGACGTGTAGATGGGGTTGGAGGATGTGTAGATGGGGTTGGAGGATGTGTAGATGGGGTTGGAGGATGTGTAAATGTGTAGATGGGGTTGTAGGACGTGTAGATGGGGTTGTAGGACGTGTAGATGGGGTTGTAGGACGTGTATATGGGGTTGGAGGACGTGTAGATGGGGTTGTAGGATGTGTAGATGGGGTTGGAGGATGTTTGGATGGGGTTGGAGGTCGTGTAGATGGGGTTGGAGGACGTGTAGATGTGTAGATGGGATTGTAGGATGTGTAGATGGGTTGGAGGACGTGTAGATGGGGTTGTAGGACGTGTAGATGAGGTTGGAGGACGTGTAGATGTGTAGATGGGGTTGTAGGATGTGTAGACGGGGTTGTAGGATGTGTAGATGGGGTTGGAGGACGTGTAGATGGGGTTGGAGGAAGTGTAGATGGGGTTGTAGGATGTGTAGATTGGGTTGTAGGACGTGTAGATGGGGTTGTAGGACGTGTAGATGGGTTGGAGGACGTGTAGATGGGTTGGAGGACGTGTAGATGGGGTTGGAGGATGTGTAGATGGGGTTGGAGGACGTGTAGATGGGTTGGAGGACGTGTAGATGGGTAGGAGGACGTGTAGATGGGGTTGTAGGACGTGTAGATGGGTTGTAGGAGGTGTAGATGGGTTGGAGGACGTGTAGATGGGGTTGGAGGATGTGTAGATGGGGTTGGAGGATGTGTAGATGGGGTTGGAGGATGTGTAGATGGAGTTGGAGGATGTGTAGATGGGGTTGGAGGACGTGTAGATGGGGTTGGAGGATGTGTAGATGGGGTTGGAGGATGTGTAGATGGGGTTGGAGGATGTGTAGATGGGGTTGGAGGATGTGTAGATGGAGTTGGAGGATGTGTAGATGGGGTTTGTAGGATGTGAAGATGGGGTTGGAGAACGTGTAGATGGGGTTGTAGTTGTAGTCAGGGTGTGGGGGTGTGAAATGGTTTTGACTGCACCTGAAACAGAAACACACAGAAAACAAATACAAAAAGGAAAAGTTAATACTATCTCTCTGTGTATGTGCGTGTGCGTACATGTATGTACCTTTACTTGAGGATGGTGTTGAGTCTGTACTGGTAGTATTGGTAGTTGTCCTGACAGTCCTCCCAGGGGTTAAAGGTCATGTCCTCATCCTTCTCTACAAACGTTTCCCAGACAGACAAGAAGTCAGACGGCTTCATCATCCTTATCCTCACACCCAGTGACGCCAGGCACCGCAGGCCCACCTAGCACACAGAGACACAAACACACAGCACGCACATGTACTGTATGAGAGCGAGGGAGTCTAATTTGGTATTTGGTATTTTATTAGGATCCCCATTAGCTGTTGCAAAAGCAGCAGCTACTCTTCCTGGGGTCCAAACAAAACATGAAACGTGACATAATACAGAACATTAATAAACTCAAAGACAGAACTACATACATTTTTAAAATGGCAAACGTAACCTACATATCAATACATACACACAAACTATCACAAACTAGGTCCAATAGAGGAGAGGCGTTGTGCCGTGAGGTGTTGCATTATCTGTTTTTGAAACCAGATTTGCTGTTTATTTAAGCAATATGAGATGGAAGGAAGTTCCATGCAATAAGGGCTCTATATAATACTGTACGCTTTCTTGAATTTGTTCTGGATTTGGGGACTGTGAAAAGATGACTGGGGTGTGTGTCAGAGCTTTGTGTAAGTTGACTATGCAAACTATTGGAATTTTCAACACATTCATGTTTCTTATGAAAAGAAGAAGTGATGTAGTCAGTCTCTCCTAAACGCTTGGCCAGAGAGACTGGCATGCATAGTATTTATATCAGCCCTCTGATTACAATGAAGAGCAAGACCTGTCGCTTTGATGCCCATCTCTGTGTGTGTGGGAGGGGGATTGGCACCTTTATCTCAGGCTCCTCCCACAGGAAGAGGCGGGACATGAGGAGGTAGAGGCGGAGATTCTTTCTCAGTCTGAGGACATCGGCCATCTTGGTGAAGCAGGCTGCACAAGGACTGGAAGATACGTACCACCGGACCTCATATTCCTGGGAGGAGTCATAGTGGGGGAGGACCTGTGGGCGAGAAGGGGAGAATCTGAGTCAAAGAGTTGGTACGAGGGTACACCTAGAGGGAGAATATGTGTCAGAGTTGGTAGGAGGGTACACCTAGAGGGGGAATATGTGTCAGAGTTGGTAGGAGGGTACACCTAGAGGGGGAATATGTGTCAGAGTTGGTAGGAGGGTACACCTAGAGGGGGAATATGTGTCAGAGTTGGTAGGAGGGTACACCTAGAGGGAAGATCTGAGTCACAGAGTTGGTACAAGGGTACACCTAGAGGGGGAATATGTGTCAGAGTTGGTAGGAGGGTACACCTAGAGGGGGAATATGTGTCAGAGTTGGTAGGAGGGTACACCTAGAGGGAGAATCTGAGTCACAGAGTTGGTACGAGGGTACACCTAGAGGGGGAATATGTGTCAGAGTTGGTAGGAGGGTACACCTAGAGGGGGAATATGTGTCAGAGTTGGTAGGAGGGTACACCTAGAGGGGGAATATGTGTCAGAGTTGGTAGGAGGGTACACCTAGAGGGGGAATATGTGTCAGAGTTGGTAGGAGGGTACACCTAGAGGGGGAATATGTGTCAGAGTTGGTAGGAGGGTACACCTAGAGGGGGAATATGTGTCAGAGTTGGTACGAGGGTACACCTAGAGGGGGAATATGTGTCAGAGTTGGTAGGAGGGTACACCTAAAGGGAGAATCTGAGTCACAGAGTTGGTACGAGGGTACACCTAGAGGGGGAATATGTGTCAGAGTTGGTAGGAGGGTACACCTAGAGGGGGAATATGTGTCAGAGTTGGTAGGAGGGTACACCTAGAGGGGGAATATGTGTCAGAGTTGGTAGGAGGGTACACCTAGAGGGGGAATATGTGTCAGAGTTGGTAGGAGGGTACACCTAGAGGGGGAATATGTGTCAGAGTTGGTAGGAGGGTACACCTAGAGGGAGAATCTGAGTCACAGAGTTGGTAGGAGGGTACACCTAGAGGGAGAATCTGAGTCACAGAGTTGGTAGGATGGTACACCTAGAGGGGGAATATGTGTCAGAGTTGGTAGGAGGGTACACCTAGAGGGGGAATATGTGTCAGAGTTGGTACGAGGGTACACCTAGAGGGGGAATATGTGTCAGAGTTGGTAGGAGGGTACACCTAGAGGGGGAATATGTGTCAGAGTTGGTACGAGGGTACACCTAGAGGGGGAATATGTGTCAGAGTTGGTAGGAGGGTACACCTAGAGGGGGAAAATGTGTCAGAGTTGGTAGGAGGGTACACCTAGAGGGAGAATCTGAGTCACAGAGTTGGTAGGAGGGTACACCTAGAGGGGGAATATGTGTCAGAGTTGGTAGGAGGGTATACCTAGAGGGGGAAAATGTGTCAGAGTTGGTAGGAGGGTACACCTAGAGGGGGAAAATGTGTCAGAGCTGGTAGGAGGGTACACCTAGAGGGGGAATATGTGTCAGAGTTGGTAGGAGGGTACACCTAGAGGGGGAATATGTGTCAGAGTTGGTAGGAGGGTACACCTAGAGGGGGAAAATGTGTCAGAGTTGGTAGGAGGGTACACCTAGAGGGAGAATCTGAGTCACAGAGTTGGTAGGATGGTACACCTAGAGGGGGAATATGTGTCAGAGTTGGTAGGAGGGTATACCTAGAGGGGGAAAATGTGTCAGAGTTGGTAGGAGGGTACACCTAGAGGGGGAAAATGTGTCAGAGTTGGTAGGAGGGTACACCTAGAGGGGGAATATGTGTCAGAGTTGGTAGGAGGGTACACCTAGAGGGGGAATATGTGTCAGAGTTGGTAGGAGGGTACACCTAGAGGGGGAATATGTGTCAGAGTTGGTAGGAGGGTACACCTAGAGGGAGAATCTGAGTCACAGAGTTGGTAGGATGGTACACCTAGAGGGGGTATATGTGTCAGAGTTGGTAGGAGGGTACACCTAGAGGGGGAATATGTGTCAGAGTTGGTAGGAGGGTACACCTAGAGGGGGAACATTCGTCAGAGTTGGTAGGACGGTACACCTAGAGGGGGAATATGTGTCAGAGTTGGTAGGAGGGTACACCTAGAGGGGGAATATATGTGTCCCACACTAAAACTGGCTCCATGATGCATCCCACACTGAAACTGGCTTCATGGTGCATCCCACACTAAAACTGGCTTCATGATGCATCCCACACTGAAACTGGCTTCATGGTGCATCCCACACTAAAACTGGCTTCATGGTGCATCCCACACTAAAATTGGCTTCATGATGCATCCCACACTAAAACTAGCTTCATGGTGCATCCCACACTAAAACTGTCTTCATGGTGCATTCCACACTAAAACTGGCTTCATGGTGCATACCACACTAAAACTGGCTTCATGTTGCATCCCACACTAAAACTGGCTTCATGGTGCATCCCACACTAAAACTGGCTTCATGATGCATCCCACACTAACACTGGCTTCATGGTGCATACCATACTAAAACTGGCTTCATGATGTATCCCACACTAAAACTGGCTTCATGGTGCATCCCACACTAAAACTGGCTTCATGGTGCATCCCATGATAAAACAGCCAAGTGAGCCCTCCATCCAACTTTATGTTGTTACCCGTGTGAAGAAGGCCTCCTCTACGTGTGCGGTGGCGTGTTCGTCCTCTATGTATCCCTGTAGTGGATCAGTGGCGCCCTCCGGAGTCTCCACGCGGTAACATAGCAACGTCTTATTACGGCCAGATGAATACTCAACGTTCCGGAATTGGAACTTAAAGTAGAACGGACTCATCTGCTCCCTGTGGGGAGAAGGGGAGAGGGAGGGAGAGAAAAATAAGGAGATAAAGAGAGAGAGGATAAGCTAAAGGTGGCGACCTGCTGTTTGAGGTCAAATAAGCTTCCAAGACGAATATTCCCTGCCATGACCCGAATTCGAAAAAGGGTTGCTGGAGCCACAACACAGAGTACTAACTGTGCAAACGGAGGAGATGATTGTGGACTTCAGGAAACAGCAGAAGGAGCAGCCCCCTATCCACATCGACGGGACAGTAGTGGAGAAGGTAGTAAGTTTTAAGTTCCTCGGCGTACACATCATGTACAAACTGAAATGGTCCACCCACACAGACAGTGTGGTGAAGAAGGCGCAACAGTGCCTCTTCAACCTCGGGAGGCTGAAGAAATTTGGCTATACACCAAAAACACTCACAAACTTTTACAGGTGCACAATCGAGAGTATCCTGTCGGGCTGTATCACCGCCTGGTACGGCAACTGCTCCGCCCACAACCGTAAGGCTCTCCAGAGGGTAGTGAGGTCTGCACAACGCATCACCGGGGGCAAACTACCTGCCCTCCAGGACACCCACAGCACCCGATGTCACAGGAAGGTCAAAAAGATCATCAAGGACAACAACTACCCGAGCCACTGCCTGTTCACCCCGCTATCATCCAGAAGGCGAGGTCAGTACAGGTACATCAAAGCTGGGACCGAGAGACTGAAAAACAGCCTCTATCTCAAGGCCGTCAGACTGTTAAACAGAAATCACTAACTCAGAGAGGCTGCTGCCTACATTGAGACCCAATCACTGGCCACTTTAATAAATGGATCACTTGTCACTTTATACAATATCATTCTAAATAATGCCACTTTAATAATGTTTGCATATCTTACATTACTCATAGCACATGTATATACTCTATTTTATACCATCTACTGCACCTTGCCCATGCCATCGCTCATCCATGTACTTACATGTACATATTCTCATTCACCCCTTTAGATTTGTGTGTATTAGGTAGTTGTTGGGGAACTGTTAGATTACTTGTTAGATATTACTGCACTGTCGGACCTAGAAGCACAAGCATTTTGCTACACTCGCATTAACATCTACTAACCATGTGTTTGTGACAAATAAAATTAGATTTGGATTTGATTTGGTAACTACTATAGGATCACAGCACTCTACTGGAAAACATGGCTAACACAAGATAGAGGCTATTCCAAATCCGAACAGTATCCCTTACCCTCTTTTGATTAAACCCTGAAAATATAAATGTTATAAATGAAGCCCTAGGGACCTCAGAGTTAGTGGTAGTGCCCAGGGAGAGAGGTAGGGGGTGTATTGGGACCGGCTGTCATGGTAACAGTCACTACTAATGAATCAAATCAAATCAAATTTTATTTGTCACATGCTTCCTTACAAGCCCTTAACCAACAATGCAGTTCAAGAAATAGAGTTATGAAAATATTTACTAAATAAACTAAAGTGAAAAAAAAACAAGTCAATCAAAAAGTAACACAAGAAATGTACATAACAATAACGAGGCTTTATACAGGATGTACCAGTACCGAGTCAATGTGCAGGGTTAGAGGTTAATCGAGGTCATTTGTAAAGTGACTACAAACCTCTGTTATGGTGGGGTTTGGCTGCTTTGATCATGACATAACAATCATTATAAAACTGGTTGTTTGGATCCTGGATGCTGATTGGACAAGCAGTGTTTGAAGACGGTAATGGTTCCAATAGTTTTTCCACCAGGCATTTTTCCCACAGGGTATTTTAGAAACACTTAGAGTAAGGGCTGTGATTCATGGACGCTTGCCCTGGCATGACGTTTTGATAACTGTGTAAATTTCTCTTGGAGAAGTTGACTTCTATCAGTATATTCACCTGTATATGTGGCGATCATAAAGATCTACAAAGGTCATAATGATCTGAAGGAGACTGCCGAATCGAGGTAAACATCTCTGGATTAACCATCTGTTAGCAAAATGTGCTGACTTTCATTGAATTGACAATTCTGTGAACTGTCTTGTGTAAGTTTTACATTGACACAATAACTGTTAGCAAAGGTGTCAGCTAGAGATGATGTGTAGGAGCTGGCAGGGATTGTAGCCTTGCATGATGTCTACGTTGATGCTAATTAGCATTTTCTAATCTGAGAGTAAATAGAGCCCAACATATTGATAAACGTCGCCTTGTACCAGAGAGATTTACATGGTAATCAAAACGTCACACAAGGGTACGCCTGCGTTAAACACAGCTCTTATTGAAGGGTTCCTGAAATTCCCTACGAGAAAAATGATTGGAACCATTTCCCTGTTTGACCGCAAGACTCTATGGGCATTATGACACTGTGGGGCTCTATTGGTCATCACAGGCTCACTATATCTGCTAACAGTTTCATCTGAAAATTGTCACTGCATCTCAATGGGTTGGTTGTTTGCCAACAAAACGGACACCTGCGCAACTATTGGGCAAAACAGATGTGTTGGCTTAGATTGTTGACAACATGTAAACGATATTTTGTCTCCAATGTTTATTGAAAATATAAATACATTTGCACAATGAGCACTTGTTGTCTTTCAAATACATTGCTACATGGTTAGCTACCTAGCGAATTTGAGCTATATTAGCATTGACATGTAATTAGTCAAAACACTTGTCACATGTCACATGCACCGAATACAGTGAAATGCTAAATTACATGCCCTTGACCAACAATGCAGTTTTGAGAAAAATAAGTGTTATGTAAAAATAGATAAGTAAAAAATAAAATAACAAATAACAAATAATTAAAGAGCAGCAGTAAAATAACAGTAGTGAGGCTATATACAGGGGGTACCGGTACAGAGTCAATGTCCGGGGGCACTGGTTAGTCGAGGTAATTGAGGTAATATGTACATGTAGGCAGAGTTAAAATGACTATGCATAGATAATAAACAGAGAGTAGCAGTAGCATAAAAGGGGATGCAAATTGTCTGGGAAGCCATTAGTGTTCAGGGTCTGACAGTCTATGACTGGGGTGGGTGGGGTCTTTGACAATGTTTACGGCCTTCAGGGACAAGTTGAAAATGTCAGTGAACACACTTGCTAGTTAGTCAGCGCATGCTCAAAGGACACATCCTTATAATCTGTCTGTCTTGTAAATCTTGACCTGTTTAAAGGTCTCACTCACATCGACTACAGAGAGCGTGATCACACAGTTGTCAGAAACAGCTGGTGCTCGCATGCATGTTTCAGTGCTACTTGCCTCGAAGCGAGCATAGAAGTAATTTAGCTCACCTGGAAGGCTCGTGTCACTGGGCAGCTCGTGGCTGTGCTTCCCTTTGTAGTCTGTAATAATTTGCAAGCCCTGCCACATCCGACAAGCATCGGAGCCGGTGTAGTATGATTCAATCTTAGTCCTGTATTGACGCTTTGCCTGTTTATTGGTTCGTTGGAGGGAATAGCGGGATTTCTTATAAGCGCCCAGGTTAGAGTCCCGCTCCTTGAAAGCGGCAGCTCTACTCTTTAGCTCAATGCAGATGTTGCCTGTAATCCATGGCTTCTGGTTGGGGTATGTATGTACGGTCACTGTGGGGACAGCGTCATCAATGCACTTATTGGTGAAGCCGGTGACTGATGTGGTATCCTCCTCAATGCCATTGGATGAGTCCTGGTACATTATTCCAGTCTGTGCTAGCATCTGCGTCATCTGACACCTTCCATATTGAACAAGTCACTGGTACTTCCTGCTTTAGTTTTTGCTTGTTAGCAGGAATCAGGAGGATAGAGTTTTGGTCAGAATTGCCAAATGGAGGGCGGGGGAGAGCTTTGTACTCGTCTCTGTCTGTGGAGTAAATATCTAGAGTTGTTTTCTCTCTGGTTGTACATGTAACATGCTGGTAGAAACGGATTTAAGTTTCCCTGCATTAAAGTCCCAGGCCGCCTCTGGGCTCCCAAGTGGTGCAGCGGTCTAAGGCACTGCATCCCAGTGCTAGAGGCGTCACTACAGACCCTGTTTAGATTGCAGGCTGTATCACAACCGACCATGATTAGGAGTCCCATAGGGCGGCGCACAATTGGCTCAGCCTTGTCCGGGTTTGGCAGGGGTAGGCCGTCATTGTAAATAAGAATTTATTCTTAACTGACTTGCCTAGATAACTAAAGGTTCAATAAATAAATAAAAATGATACTTTTTTTGTTTGCTTATGGCTTTATACAGCTCGCTGAGTGCAGTCTTCGTGCCAGGATTGGTTTGTGGTGGTAAATAGACAGCTACAACTCTCTTGGTAAATAGTGTGGTCTACAGCTTATCATGAGATACTCTACCTCAGGCGAGCAAAACCTTGAGACTTCCTTAACATTGATTTTCCGCACCAGCTTTTATTGACACACTGATTAGTAAAGTAATTTAATGAGCAAAATATAAAAAACAGTTGATTTCACAGGTTAAAAAAAGGAACAGAAAGGAACAATTCAAACCGTTACTTTTTTGGGGTTGAACCAGTTCAGAACTGTATTTTGCTGATCGGAACAGTAGAACGTAATTCATTTTGAGGGGGTTTTTTGGTTCCAACATGTTTTGAATAAGTCAATTTTCTTATTGACAACTCCACACCTGTAGCACAGTGCTGCCATGACAACTCCACACCTGTAGCACAGTGCTGCCATGACAACTCCACACCTGTAGCACAGTGCTGCCATGACAACTCCACACCTGTAGCACAGTGCTGCCATGAAAACTCCACACCTGTAGCACAGTGCTGCCATGACAACTCCACACCTGTAGCACAGTGCTGCCATGACAACTCCACACCTGTAGCACAGTGCTGCCATGACAACTCCACACCTGTACCACATCACTGCCATGACAACTCCAAACCTGTAGCACAGTGCTGCCATGACAACTCCACACCTGTAGCACAGTGCTGCCATGACAACTCCACACCTGAACCACATCGCTGCCATGACAACTCCACACCTGCACCACATCGCTGCCATGCCATAACCACACCTGTACTACATCGCTGCCATGACAACTCCACACCTGCACCACATCGCTGCCATGCCATAACCACACCTGTACTACATCGCTGCTATGACAACTCCACACCTGTACCACATCGCTGCCATGCCATAACCACACCGGTACTACATCGCTGCCATGACAACTCCACACCTGCACCACATCGCTGCCATGCCATAACCACACCTGTACTACATCGCTGCCATGACAACTCCACACCTGTACCACATCGCTGCCATGCCATAACCACACCGGTACTACATCGCTGCCATGACAACTCCACACCTGCACCACATCGCTGCCATGACATAACCACACCGGTACTACATCGCTGCCATGACAACTCCACACCTGCACCACATCGCTGCCATGCCATAACCACACCGGTACTACATCGCTGCCATGACAACTCCACACCTGCACCACATCGCTGCCATGCCATAACCACACCGGTACTACATTGCTGCCATGACAACTCCACACCTGCACCATATCGCTGCCATGCCATAACCACACCTGTACCACATCGCTGCCATGACAACTCCACACCTGCACCACATCGCTGCCATGCCATAACCACACCTGTACCACATCGCTGCCATGACAACTCCACACCTGCACCACATCGCTGCCATGCCATAACCACACCTGTACCACATCGCTGCCATGACAACTCCACACCTGCACCACATCGCTGCCATGCCATAACCACACCTGTACCACATCGCTGCCATGACAACTCCACACCTGCACCATATCGCTGCCATGCCATAACCACACCTGTACTACATCGCTGCCATGACAACTCCACACCTGCACCACATCGCTGCCATGACATAACCACACCTGTACTACATCGTTGCCATGACAACTCCACACCTGTAGCACAGTGCTGCCATGACAACTCCACACCTGCACCACATCGCTGCCATGCCATAACCACACCTGTACCACATCGCTGCCATGACAACTCCACACCTGCACCACATCGCTGCCATGCCATAACCACACCTGTACCACATCGCTGCCATGACATAACCACACCTGCACCACATCGCTGCCATGACAACTCCACACCTGCACCACATCGCTGCCATGCCATAACCACACCTGTACTACATCGCTGCCATGACATAACCACACCTGCACCACATCGCTGCCATGCCATAACCACACCTGTACCACATCGCTGCCATGCCATAACCACACCGGTACTACATCGCTGCCATGTCACCTCCACACCTGCACCACATCGCTGCCATGTCACCTCCACACCTGCACCACATCGCTGCCATGTCACCTCCACACCTGCACCACATCGCTGCCATGTCACCTCCACACCTGTACCACATCGCTGCCATGCCATAACCACACCGGTACTACATCGCTGCCATGTCACCTCCACACCTGCACCACATCGCTGCCATGTCAACTCCACACCTGCACCACATCACTGCCATGTCACCTCCACACCTGCACCACATCGCTGCCATGTCACCTCCACACCTGCACCACATCGCTGCCATGTCACCTCCACACCTGCACCACATCGCTGCCATGTCACCTCCACACCTGCACCACATCGCTGCCATGTCACCTCCACACCTGCACCACATCGCTGCCATGTCACCTCCTCACCTGCACCACATCGCTGCCATGTCACCTCCACACCTGCACCACATCGCTGCCATGTCACCTCCACACCTGCACCACATCGCTGCCATGTCACCTCCACACCTGCACCACATCGCTGCCATGTCCCCTCCACACCTGCACCACATCGCTGCCATGACAACTCCACACCTGCACCACATCGCTGCCATGTCACCTCCACACCTGCACCACATCGCTGCCATGTCACCTCCACACCTGCACCACATCGCTGCCATGACAACTCCACACCTGTACCACATCGCTGCCATGTCACCTCCACACCTGCACCACATCGCTGCCATGTCAACTCCACACCTGCACCACATCGCTGCCATGTCACCTCCACACCTGCACCACATCGCTGCCATGACAACTCCACACCTGTACCACATCGCTGCCATGACAACTCCACACCTGTACCACATCGCTGCCATGACAACTCCACACCTGCACCACATCGCTGCCATGACAACTCCACACCTGCACCACATCGCTGCCATGACAACTCCACACCTGTACCACATCGCTGCCATGACAACTCCACACCTGCACCACATCGCTGCCATGACAACTCCACACCTGTACCACATCGCTGCCATGACAACTCCACACCTGTACTACATCGCTGCCATGACAACTCCACACCTGTACCACATCGCTGCCATGACAACTCCACACCTGTACCACATCGCTGCCATGACAACTCCACACCTGTACTACATCGCTGCCATGTTTTGAAGAAGTCAATTTTCTTCTTCTACTACTTCTGTGGGCTGGTAAACTATCTAGCTATCATCAACCCTGCCCCTTATCCAAATACAATTAAGCGCTGATGAAGCCAGACAGTCAATAACTGTTGTCTTTTAGCAGATTGTATAACAACACATATAACATACAATAAAAACAACAGTATTGTCACGCCCTGACCTTAGAGAGCCTTTTTATTTCCCTATTTGGTTAGGTCTGGGTGTGATTGGGGTGGGCATTCTATGTTTTCTATTTCTTTGTTTTTGGCTGAGTGTGGTTCCCAATCAGAGGCAGCTGTCTATCGTTGTCTCTGATTGGGAATCATACTTTTCCCACCTAATGTTGTGGGTAATTATTTATTTTCTGTGTGTGTTTGTGTGCACCACGGTTGCGTCACGGTCGGTTTCTGTTTACCTGTTTGTTGTGAAGGTTTCACTTTATTAAAGATGTGGAATTACATGCACGCTGCGCCTTGGCTCATCTATGACAGGGAGTTTGAAGACAGTGATCGTGACAAGTATGAAATGTATTATAAAACACATGCTGATTAAAAATTAGAAACAAGCAAATAGAATTGCCAAATATTTGTCTTTCTTAATTTACATTTCCCCATCACCCGAATGGCACAATCCCGGATTGTCCATACCTATCAGGCTGAGATGGGGAGTCTGCAACGGAACACAGAAATTGAATCAGAAGTGTTGTTAGGGAAGGGATGCAAAAAGTGTTTTAATCAGAAAGAATTCAGTATTCACTCATTGTGAAATGATCTTAGCATCATAAAGTAAAGCCCTGAAGCCTGGTATTGAATGGTTTCAATGAAGGGGCAACGGCTGAGGTGCAATAAAGAGGTGGCTTGCATGATTCAACATCATCAGGGCTGCCATGACAACTCCACACCTGTAGCACAGTGCTGCGATGACATAACCACACCTGTACCACATCGCTGCCATGACAACTCCACACCTGTAGCACAGTGCTGCCATGACAACTCCACACCTGCACAACATCGCTGCCATGACATAACCACACCTGTACCACATCACTGCCATGACAACTACACACCTGTACCACATCGCTGCCATGACAACTCCACACCGGTAGCACAGTGCAGCCATTACAACTCCACACCTGTAGCACAGTGCTGCCATGACATAACCACACCTGTACCACATCGCTGCCATAACAACTACACACCTGTACCACATCGCTGCCATGACAACTCCACACCGGTAGCACAGTGCAGCCATTACAACTCCACACCTGTAGCACAGTGCTGCCATGACAACTCCACACCTATAGAACAGTGCTGCCATGACAACTCCACACCTGTAGCACAGTGCTGCCATGAAAAATCCACACCTGTAGCACATCGCTGCCATTACAACTCCACACCTGTACCACATCACTGCCATGTCACCTCCACACCTGTACCACATCGCTGCCATGTCAACTCCACACCTGTAGCACATCGCTGCCATGTCACCTCCACACCTGCACCAAATCACTGCCGTGACAACTCCACACCTGTACCACATCGCTGCCATGACAACTCCACACCTGCACCACATCGCTGCCATGACATAACCACACCTGTACCACATCGCTGCCATGACAAGTCCACACCTGTAGCACAGTGCTGCCATGATAACTCCACACCTGTAGCAAAGTGCTGCCATGACAACTCCACACCTGTAGCACAGTGCTGCCATGACAACTCCACACCTGTACCACATCGCTGCCATGACAACTCCACACCTGTAGCACAGTGCTGCCATGACAACTCCACACCTGCACCACATCGCTGCCATGACAACTCCACACCTGCACCACATCGCTGCCATGACAACTCCACACCTGTACCACATCGCTGCCATGACATAACCACACCTGTACCACATCGCTGCCATGACAACTCCACACCTGTAGCACAGTGCTGCCATGAAACTCCACACCTGTAGCAAAGTGCTGCCATGACAACTCCACACCTGTAGCACAGTGCTGCCATGACAACTCCACACCTGTACCACATCGCTGCCATGACAACTCCACATCTGTAGCACAGTGCTGCCATGACAACTCCACACCTGCACCACATCGCTGCCATGACAACTCCACACCTGTACCACATCGCTGCCATGTCACCTCCACACCTGTACCACATCGCTGCCATGTCACCTCTACACCTGTACCACATCGCTGCCATGTCACCTCCACACCTGTACCACATTGTTGCCATGACAACTCCACACCTGTAGCACAGTGCTGCCATGACAACTCCACACCTGTAGCACAGTGCTGCCATGACAACTCCACACCTGTACCACATCGCTGCCATGACAACTACACACCTGTAGCACAGTGCTGCCATGACAACTCCACACCTGTAGCACAGTGTTGCCATGACAACTCCACACCTGTAGCACAGTGCTGCCATGACAACTCCACACCTGTACCACATCGCTGCCATGACAACTCCACACCTGCACCACATCGCTGCCATGACAACTCCACACCTGTAGCACAGTGCTGCCATGACAACTCCACACCTGTACCACATCGCTGCCATGACAACTCCACACCTGTAGCACAGTGCTGCCATGACAACTCCACACCTGCACCACATCGCTGCCATGACAACTCCACACCTGCAACACATCGCTGCCATGACAACTCCACACCTGTACCACATCGCTGCCATGACATAACCACACCTGTACCACATCGCTGCCATGAAACTCCACACCTGTAGCAAAGTGCTGCCATGACAACTCCACACCTGTAGCACAGTGCTGCCATGACAACTCCACACCTGTACCACATCGCTGCCATGACAACTCCACACCTGTAGCACAGTGCTGCCATGACAACTCCACACCTGCACCACATCGCTGCCATGACAACTCCACACCTGCACCACATCGCTGCCATGACAACTCCACACCTGTACCACATCGCTGCCATGACATAACCACACCTGTACCACATCGCTGCCATGACAACTCCACACCTGTAGCACAGTGCTGCCATGAAACTCCACACCTGTAGCAAAGTCCTGCCATGACAACTCCACACCTGTAGCACAGTGCTGCCATGACAACTCCACACCTGTACCACATCGCTGCCATGACAACTCCACACCTGTAGCACAGTGCTGCCATGACAACTCCACACCTGTAGCACAGTGCTGCCATGACAACTCCACACCTGTACCACATCGCTGCCATGACAACTACACACCTGTAGCACAGTGCTGCCATGACAACTCCACACCTGTAGCACAGTGTTGCCATGACAACTCCACACCTGTAGCACAGTGCTGCCATGACAACTCCACACCTGTACCACATCGCTGCCATGACAACTCCACACCTGCACCACATCGCTGCCATGACAACTCCACACCTGTAGCACAGTGCTGCCATGACAACTCCACACCTGTACCACATCGCTGCCATGACAACTCCACACCTGTAGCACAGTGCTGCCATGACAACTCCACACCTGCACCACATCGCTGCCATGACAACTCCACACCTGCACCACATCGCTGCCATGACAACTCCACACCTGTACCACATCGCTGCCATGACATAACCACACCTGTACCACATCGCTGCCATGAAACTCCACACCTGTAGCAAAGTGCTGCCATGACAACTCCACACCTGTAGCACAGTGCTGCCATGACAACTCCACACCTGTACCACATCGCTGCCATGACAACTCCACACCTGTAGCACAGTGCTGCCATGACAACTCCACACCTGTAGCACAGTGCTAGCATGACAACTCCATACCTGCACCACATCGCTGCCATGACAACTCCACACCTGCACCACATCGCTGCCATGACAACTCCACACCTGTACCACATCGCTGCCATGACATAACCACACCTGTACCACATCGCTGCCATGACAACTCCACACCTGTACCACATCGCTGCCATGTCACCTCCACACCTGTACCACATCGCTGCCATGTCACCTCTACACCTGTACCACATCGCTGCCATGTCACCTCCACACCTGTACCACATTGTTGCCATGACAACTCCACACCTGTAGCACAGTGCTGCCATGACAACTCCACACCTGTAGCACAGTGCTGCCATGACAACTCCACACCTGTACCACATCGCTGCCATGACAACTACACACCTGTAGCACAGTGCTGCCATGACAACTCCACACCTGTAGCACAGTGTTGCCATGACAACTCCACACCTGTAGCACAGTGCTGCCATGACAACTCCACACCTGCACCACATCGCTGCCATGACAACTCCACACCTGTACCACATCACTGCCATGTCACCTCCACACCTGTACCACATCGCTGCCATGACAACTCCACACCTGTACCACATCGCTGCCATGACAACTCCACACCTGTACCACATCGCTACCATGTCACCTCCACACCTGTACCACATCGCTGCCATGACAACTCCACACCTATAGCACAGTGCTGCCATGACAACTCCACACATGACAAGCTCTCTCACACACACACACACACACACACACACACACACACACACACACACACACACACACACACACACACACACAAAGCAAGGATGGAGTGACAAAGTGCAGTGCTTAAAGACACACAGAGCCTGATATGGCATTACCATAATCTCAAGGCTGTGCGCTCGGTCTGAGTGCAGCGACCGTGAAAAAAAGAAGGCCCAAAATGAAGCCTGGAAATCAGGTGCTTTTGGGGGACAGCGGCGGAATCGTTGGGTTTAGAAGGACAATTCAACCACAGGAATGTTCCTAAGGTCCTCCCGATCTGTGCAAGCCTAATCTTGACCGTGTGGCATTAAGCCTTAACAGTAAAACAGGGGTTTTTGATCTCACAGATTACAATGACATCAATCCCCATAGGAATACATTGCCTGCTCCCCTAAATTCAACCTATAGCCTATGTTGATTATGAATGGCGTATGAACCTGTCTTCGATGACAATCCATCAGGCCACTATGAGGTCTACCTGTGTTGATTCTAAGCTTCCTGGAGCAACCGGAAGTGATTAAATTCACCCAAAAGGTGTTTTGATGTACTTCTTGCGACTAGCAATCCCGGATCCGGGAGCGTAATCATCGCCTCAAACAAATTAGCATAACGCAGCGGACATAAATACCCCTAGAAACTTTTCCTATTCATGAAAATCGCAAATGAAATATATTCAAACACAAGCTTAATCTTTTGTTAACATAAAGACTTTAAACTCAGGATTCTGTGAGAGCCTACCCCAAGGAAGATATGTGTTCAAGTTTAGCTTCCTGTACCAACCGGAAGTGCCTTAAAATGATGTCATAGGTGCTGTTTCGGAGGGTTAAAAAGGTCAGATCTTTTCAAAACTTCATATGTGTGATTAAGCAACCCTCATGAACTGTAAATCAGTCATTTCTCCCAACAGATGTCAAAGAAAAACCTCTCACACGCACACACACACACACACGCGCACACACGCACACGCACGCACACGCACGCACACGCACGCACACGCACACACACACACACACACGCACACACACACACACACACACACGTGACACAGTGCAGTGCTTAAAGACACACTTAGCCTGCAATGGCATTACCATAATCTCAACCCATAACAGTTAAAAGAAGGTGTTTACATCAAACAATTTGCATTGACTTCTCTCCCCATAGGAATACATTGCCTGCACCCCTAAATTCAACCTGAAGCCTATGTTGATTATGAATGGCGTATGAACTTGTCTCCGATGACAATCCATCAGGCCACTATGAGGTCTACCTGTGTCGATTCTAAGCTTCCTGAAGCAACCGGAAGTGATTAAATTCACCCTAAAAGTGTTTTGATATACATAACCTGCAATTGTGAAAATCACTGCATTCAACCCTGTGTAGATCAATCAATTCTCAACATAAATACTTAAAACTCAGGATTCTGTAAGAGCATACCCCAATCAAGATATGTGAATCTGTCTTTGATGACAATCCATCAGTCTACTATGAGGTCTATCTGTGTCGGTTCTAAGCTTCCTGAAGCAACCGGAAGTGGTTAAAATCACCCTAAAAGTGTTTTTCCATACCCAACCTGCTTTTTGATAGAAATAGTGCATTCAACCCTGATAGCTCATTCAAGGACCCCGTAGCAATGCCCGGAAAATGTGGATTTTCAACACTAATTAAGGTCGCCACTCGGGCTCCAAATGACCTATCAGGCCGAAACTTGGGATTCGGGGTCGCCTCAGCTCGGCCTACATATAATGTCAGAACTGGACCCGCAACTAGAACGTAACTACGTGTTTTATGTTTTTATTATGGTTTGAACAGAAGGCGCTGTGAATTTTGGGCCAGCTCTGAAAAATGTGATAGCTGGCTTCAAAACAGTTTGGTGTTCGAATGATATCTAACTGACTGATGGACGGTGGACGGTGACTTGCTGGCTGACTTTTGTCCATTTGCAATATGTTTAAACAGTGAGGTACCATAACCAAAGTGACATTCTGAAATCAGAATGCACATTGAAACATATTGCAAATGACCAGCCGTGCACCTGATGATTGGAATGGGTTACCAGGAGCACATTTTTAAAACTGTTTTTAATGCATTATGGGGTAGCAAGGGGTCCACGGTTGGGTAGGGAGAACCCCCCACCTGTGCCCATCCAACAGGGGGAGCATTGTCATTGTCATTTTGGACGTTTTTAAAAAAAATCATTAAAAAAACAACAGTCCCACTTCTCCCTCATCATACATGACAAATAGACCATCTAGGTTGATTCATGGCTTAACATAGTGCTATATATCATTTGGGCAGTATGAAAACAGGTTTGCCTTTTGGACATGGTTCACTGACTTTGGGTTTGTAAACTGACTTCCATTGAAGTGACTGACTTTCAAATCTTTTAGAATGCATTTGGACATTTCTTATGGCATTTGGCAAATAAAAAAAGTGACTTGTGACTGACTTTTGACTTCCTATGAAATCATCTTGCAAATGGACAAAACATATGCGTTATGGACAAGTATTATTATTATTTTTAAATTATAATAAAATATGACTAAAGTATGTTCATACAGTTCTTATAAATGTGGAATTGACAAAAAAAATTGAAAGAATAAAAATTTTCTGAATTTTACTCTTGGGTCTTGACTTGTGTTACATTTTGCAATATGAAATATTACGGTGGAGCGCACTCGCCATCTATTGGATTTTTGCAGTGTTACACTTGGCATTTGCCATATGGCATTTGCAATCAACTTTGAATGAAACGAAGTCCAATTGAGTGGTATTGGACATCGTGTATATGTTTTGTACAGAGCCAATATGTTCCCATTCATTTTTGTCCATTTCAGGGGGGTGTTCCCTTACACCTACGAATGACGGGGTTGAGGGCCTTGTCGGACGTCTGAAGTAAATCTTTCCCGTACGACTCATTGAAGAAAAAGTATTCCTCCAGTACGGGGTGAATAACTGCTGTCCTGACATCCAGAAGCTCTTTTCGGTTAGAAGACACGGTGGCAAAAACATTATGTACAAAATAAGTTACAAATAACGCGAAAAAACACACACAATAGCACAATTGGTTAGTGGATCAGAAACGACAACCATCTCCTCTGGCGCCATTTTTGGAGAGACCTGAAAATATCTGTGCAGGTACGCCCCATCCAACCTGAGCTTAAGAGGATCTACAGAGAAGAACGGGAGAAACTCCCCAAATACAGGTGTGCCAAGCTTGAAGCATCATACCCAAGAATAACTGTGGCTGTAATCACTGACAAATGTGCTTCAATGAAGTACTGAGTAAAGCATCTGAATACTTATGTAAATGTGTATAAAATGATGAGAGAGACATGACACAAACCCCCAGAGAAAGTATACCTGCCTATGTGTGTTAGAGAGAAAGTGTGCAAAAGAGATTTGTGTGTGGTTGGTGTGTGTTTGGTGAATGTGTTTACCCAGTGACGATCTCCCATGGTGGCAGCTCGATGGTTTCAAACTCTCCATTTTCCACTCCTCCTTCTGCTACCTCTGTTATCTCCTCCATTCCACCTGTCTTCTCTCCGCCTCCCTCCTTCTTCCTCACCTCCCCTGGTTGGTGTTGGTATCCCGTCTTCACAACTTGGTATCCTGTCTTCAACACTTTCTCCTTCTTCTGCTCCTTCTCCTGCTCCTCCTCCTTCTCTAGTGGTTTGCTCTCTCCTTTCTTCTCCCTCTTCTTCACTGAAAGCCAGACTGGGTGGTTGTCAGCCATGACTCTGTGTTTCAGCGTCTGTAATCAAGTGAATGTCAGTTAGAGGGAGACGTGCGCTGTCTGACTTATATAAATATTATTGTTTGTGTGTGTGTGCATTTTGAATGAGACAGTTAGGTGACACCCACTTTTTCCATGCCTGGCTATTAACAGAAGAATCTAAAGGGGGATGTCAGTAGTGGAATTCATTTAGGAACTGTCAGACACACACACACAGTAATATTCTATGTCAGGCTTTTAGGACTGTCAGCAGGCCAGCAACAGGCAAGTTATTAATAACTTGCCTGTGTCTGTCTGTGCGTGTGTGTTGTGACCAGGGCTCTTTTCTTTCCAGATTTAAAACCCTTATCACTACATCAAGGTCACACAAACAGACACACATACACACACACAGAAGGTGCAGAGTGTGCATCTGTGGACAAACAATCAAATCTGTACAGCAATCTGGGGACAGAATCTAGGGGAGGGGAGGAATGGTGTGTGTGTAGACAATCAATCAATCTGTACAGCAATCTGGGGACAGACTCTGGGGGAGGGGAGGAATGGTGTGTGTGTAGACAAATAATCAATCTGTACAGCAATCTGGGGACAGACGTTGGGGGAGGGGAGGAATGGTGTGTGTGTGTAATGGGTTTCTGCACTGCAGATGTAACAACTTGTGGCGAGAGAGAGAGAGAGGGAGGTGTAGGGGGAAGTTACAATTTACTCTCTCTCTCTGCCCAGTAATTCATTTCAGAGACAGTTACCAGACTACCCAGAATGCTCTGCTTTAGCCTAACTAGAATGTACGGGCAGCTGGTGGGTGTGCTGCTATCTGCTGTTTGTGAAAACATATTCCTAAAACACATATCACACATCCTATTTAGTAGAGGCTCGTTTGTCTGATGACTGATTCAACTGGAATGTAATTACTCCCTAGTACCCAGGCTCCTCTCTGCCTCCCCACTGCCAGACACACCTGTAAAAGAACACACAGACACAAACAAACAAAAAACTAACAAACAAACAAATACAACATCAAACAAAACAATTAAGGAATAAAACCACTAAAGTCCATGTAGCCTACAGGGTTCAGACTGCTATGGACCTGAACCCTCGCAAGGCTGCCGGCCCAAACGGCATCCCCACCCGCGTCCTCAGAGCATGTGCAAACCAGCTGGCTGGTGTGTTTACAGACATATTCAATCAATCCTGTTCCCACAATCTGCTGTTCCCACATGCTTCAAGAGGGCCCCAATTGTTCCTGTTCCCTAGAAATCTAAGCCAACTGAACTAAATGACTATCGCCCCGGAGCACTCACTTCCGTCATCATGAAGTGCTTTGAGAGACTAGTCAAGGACCATATCACCTCCACCCTACCTGACACCCTAGACCCACTCCAATTTGCTTACCGCCCCAATAGGTCCGCAGACGATGCAATCGCAACCACACTGCACACTGTCCTAACCCATCTGGACAAGAGGAATACCTATGTAAGAATGCTGTTCATCGACTACAGCTCAGCATTTAACACCATAGTACCCTCCAAACTCATCATCAAGCTCGAGACCCTGGGTCTCGACCCCGCCCTGTGCAACTGGGAACAGGACTTCCTGACGGCCCCCCCCCAGGTGGTGAGGGTAGGTAACAACATCTCCACCCCGCTGATCCTCAACACTGGGGCCCCACAAGGGTGCGTTCTCAGCCCTCTCCTGTACTCCCTGTTCACCCACGACTGCGTGGCCATGCACGCCTCCAACTCAATCATCAAGTTTGCAGATGACACTACAGTGGTAGGCATGATTACCAACAACAACGAGACGGCCTACAGGGAGGAGGTGAGGGCCTTCGGAGTGTGGAGTCAGGAAAATAACCTCACACTCAATGTCAACAAAACAAAGGAGATGATCGTGGACTTCAGGAAACAGCAGAGGGAGCACCCCCCTATCCACATCGAAGGGACAGTAGTGGAGAAGGTGGAAAGTTCCTCGGCGTTCCTCGGCGTACACATCACGGACAAACTGAAATGGTCCACCCACACAGACAGCGTCGTGAAGAAGGTGCAGCAGCGCCTCTTCAACCTCAGGAGGCTGAAGAAATTCGGCTTGTCACCCAAAACACTCATAAACCTTTACAGATGCACAATCGAGAGCATCCTGTCGGGCTGTATCACCTCCTGGTACGGCAACTGCTCCGCTCACAACTGTAAGGCTCTCCAGAGGGTGAGGTCTGCACAACGCATCACCGGGGGCAAACTACCTGCCCTCCAGGGCACCTACACCACCCGATGTCACAGGAAGGCCAAAAATATCATCAATGACAACAACTACCCGAGCCACTGCCTGTTCACCCCGCTATCATCCAGAAGGCGAGGTCAGTACAGGTGCATCAAAGCTGGGACCGAGAGACTGAAAAACAGCTTCTATCTCAAGGCCATCGGACTGTTAAATAGCAGCCACTAACTCAGAGAAGCTGCTGCCTACACTGAGACCCAATCACTGGCCACTTTAAGCAATGCCCTGGCTAAATTCCCAATCTGGCCCTCAAACCATCACGGTCACCTAATAATCCCTAGTTTACAATTGGCTCTTTCATCCCCCTACATCTCCTCTGTAACTATTCCCCAGGTCGTTACTGTAAATGAGAACATGTTCTCAGTCAACTTACCTGGTAAAATAACAGATAAATTATTATATATTTTTTTAAATGCCACTTTAAATAATGGCACTTTTATAATGTTTACGTATCTTACATTACTCATATCACATGTATATACTGTATTTTATACCATCTACTGCACCTTGCCCATGCCGCTCGGCCATCGCTCATTGATATACTTATATGTACATATTCTCATTCACCCCTTTAGATGTGTGTATTAGGAAGTTGTTGGGTAATTGTTAGATTACTTGTTAGATTTGTGTGTATTAGGTAGTTCTTGGGTAATTGTTAGATTACTTGTTAGATATTACTGCACTGTTGGAACTAGAAGCACAAGCATTTTGCTACACTCGCATTAGCATCTGCTAACCATGTGTATGTGACCAATAAAATTTGATTTGATCTGTGTCGAGGCAAAGAACTGGGGAAATGTAGCAAAACAATTCTGCAGCATTGAAGGTCGTCAAGAACACAGTGGCCATTATTCTTAAATGGAAGAAGTTTGGAACCACCAAGACTCTTCCTAGAGCTGGCTGCCCGGCCAAACTGAGCAATCGGGGAGAAAGTCCCTGGTCAGGGAAGTGACCATGAATCCGATGGTCACTGACAGTGCTCCAGAGTTCCTCTGTGTAGATGGGATGACCTTCCAGAAGGACAACCATCTCTGCAGCACTCCACCAATCAGGCCTTGATGGTAGTGGCCAGATGGAAGCCACTCCTCAGTAAAAGTCACATGACAGCCCACTTGGAATTTGCCAAAAGGCACCTAAAAGACTCTCAGACCATGAGAAACAAGATTCTCTGGTCTGATGAAACCAAGATTTCTGTGGCCTGAATGCCAAGAGTCACGTCTGGAAGAAACCTGGCACAATCGCTACAGTGAAGCATGGTGGTGGCAGCATCATGCTTAGAGGATGTTTTTCAGCTGCAGGAACTGAGCAAAGTACAGAGATCCTTGATGAAAACCTGCTCCAGAGCCCTCAGGACCTCAGACTGAGGCGAAGGTTCACCTTCCAACAGGATAACAACCCTAAGCACACAGCCAAGAAAACGCAGGAGTGGCTTCTGGACAAGTCTCTGAATGTTCTTGAGTGGCCCAACCAGAGCCCGGACATGGACCAGATCGAACAGAGAAACTCCCCAAATACAGGCGTGCCAAGCTTATAGCGTCATACCCAAAAAGACTCAAGGCTGTAATTGCTGCCAATGGTCTGCAAAGTACTGAGTAAAGGGTCTGAATACTTATGTAAATGTGAAATTTCAGTTTTTTTTTTTTATATATTTGCAAAAATGTCTAAACCTGTTTTTGCTTTGTCATTGTGTGTAGATTGAGGAGAGGAAAAAAAAAACAATTTAATCAATTTTAGAATAAGACTGTAACGTAACAAAATGTGGAAAAAGTCAAGGGGTCTGAATACTTTCCGAATGCACGAAATCTGTACATATATACGAAATCTAGAATGTTCTCAGAATAAACAACAACGTTCGAAACGTGTTTTATGTGACGTTGGAAGAACATTCATGTGTCCAGTTCTGAGGGTTGATATTCCATCGACGTCCCACCAATCAGAACACGGTTACCATGTCCTCGGTTACCATGTCCTCGGTTACCATGTCCTCGGTTACCATGTCCTCGGAATGTAAGACTAATGTTCTAGACAAGACCATTGTGTATCATTTGTCCATCACCTTATGGTTCCAAAGAAACATTCTGAGAAAATGGCTTGGTAGCTATAAGGTAGCCTAGTGGTCCCCGAGCTGACAAGGTAAAAATCTGTCGTTCTGCCCCTGAACAAGGCAGTTAACCCACTGTTCCCCGGTAGGCCGTCATTGTAAATAAGAATTTGCCTTAACTGACTTGCCTAGTTAAATAAAGTTCACATTAAAAAAAAGGTTCTATATGCATTTTTGGCAAAATGTTGTCTTTGAAATAGTTCTGTTCAATGTTCTTTACCTATACCGAACCAAAATATAAACACAACAATTTGACTGAGTTACAGTTCATATAAGGAACTTTGGCCCTAATTTATGGATTTCACTTGACTGGGAATAAAGACAAGCATTGTACTTTTGAATTTTGTAAAGTGACTGTGGAAGAGGTGAAAAAATTATTGTCTATCAACAATGACAAGCCAGCGAGGTCTGACAACTTGAATGGTAAATTACTGAGGATGATAGTGGACGATATTGCCACTCCTATTTGCCATATCTTCAATTTAAGTATTCTAGAAAGTGTGTTCCCTCAGGCCAGACATTCGACAAGCACAGCACTTACACAAATTACTGATGATTGGCTGAGATAAACTGCGGCTTTTGACATTATCATCATAGTCTGCTGCTGGAAAAACTTGTGTTATGGCTTTACACCCCCTGCTATATTGTGGATAAAGAGTTCCCTATCTAACAGAACACAGAGGGTGTTCTTTAATGGAAGCCTCTCCAACATAATCCAGGTAGAATCAGGAATTCCACAAGGCAGCTGTCTAGGCCCCTTACTTTTTCAAACTTTACTAACAACATGCCACTGGCTTTGAGTAAAGCCCGTGTGTCTATGTATGTGGATGACTCAACACTATACACGTCAGTTACTAAAGCGACTGAAATGACTGCAACAGTTAACAAAGACCTGCAGTTAGTTTCAGAATGGGTGGCAAGAAATACATTTGTCTTAAATATTTCAAAGACTAAAAGCATTGTATTTGGGACAAATCATTCACTAAACCCTAAACGTCAACTGAATCTTGTAATGAATAATGTGGTAATTGAGCAAACTGAGGTGACTAAACTGCTTGGGGTAACCCTGGATTGTAAACTGTCATGGTCAAAACATATTGATACAACAGTAGCTAAGATGGCTAGAAGTCTGTCCGTAATAAAGTGCTACCCTGCCTTCTTAACAACACTATCAACAAGGCAGGTCCTACAGGCCCTAGTTTCTACCTTCTTAACAACACTATCAACAAGGCAGGTCCTACAGGCCTTAGTTTTGTGGCACCTGGGCTACTGTTCAGTAGTGTGGTCAGGTGCCACAAAGAGAGACTTAGGAAAATCACAATGGTCTCAGAACAGGGCAGCACGGCTGGCTCTTAAAAGTACACGGAGAGCTAACATTAATGACATGTCAATCTCTCATGTCTCAAAGTGGAGGAGAGATTGACTTCATCACTACTTGTTTTTGTAAGAAGTGTTGACAAGCTGAATGCACAGAGGTGTCTGTCTAAACTACTAGCACACAGCTCAGACAACCATGCATACCCCACAAGACATGCCACCAGAGGTCTGTTTAAACTACTAGCACACAGCTCAGACACCCATACATACCCCACAAGACATGCCACCAGAGGTCTCTTCACAGTCCCCAAGTCCAGAACAGACTATGGGAGGTGCACAGTACTACATAGAGCCATGACTGAATGGAACACTAATCCACATCAGGTAACTGATGCAGCAGTAAAATTAGATTAAAAATACACCTTATGGAACAGCGGGGACTGTGAAGAGATACACACACAGGTACAGACACACACATACGCACACAAGCGCTAGCACACGCACTCTCCACACATGTATATTGTAATATTGTTGTACGGTGGTATTATACATTTTGTATTGTAGATATTGTCATGGCGTTGCCCTCTTTGGGTCCCCCGAGCACCCCTCCCTCTGCACCAGCCCTTTTCTATGCACCATCCCCCTACCCCCCTGTCTCCTACACCCAGGCTGCTGTGGTCAGAGAGGTCGTAAATTCCTGGAGAAGACTATCTCCTCATGGCCACAGTATAGAGAGAGAGTGAGTTTCATAGAGAGAACAAAGGAATTTCTTCCACCTCACAGAACTGGAGAACCGAACAACATTTATGTTCTGGAGAAGGTATAAAAGATCAGTGAAGAATCCAGCTATGAACTGGTCCATTTGGTACCATTTTGTGAAACTCATGAGAGACAATACAACCACATTACCATAACGCTGTTTATACAATATCCTCAGTAATGAGGCTTACATCTAATTGTTGTATAAAATGAATGAGTGAGGATGGAGCTGTTTGTGAAATTGTGTAATGTGATTCTGGACTGTTTAATGAAGGAAACTCCAATTCCCTAAAAAGTCTCACTAAGTCCTTAGCACGCCCCCGGGGGCACAGACAGGACCGGCGTCATGAGACAGCCCTTTTCGATGTTCCGAATAAAACCACCACCTGTGTTTTCTATCACCCAACCATGTTTCTCTCAATTACTAGAGGACAAAGGTTGCAGGCCAGCTTACCTCGATAACGAGAGGGCCAAGGTTTGAGACCAGACTGCTGAATCTTTTAACCATCCCACGTGGTTAAACTCTTAGACTATCGATACCGACAGAATAAGAACAAGTCTTTGATATTAATTACTAGTCTGCAGCTAGGAATTCGGTATCATTGAACGCGAAGACCGACAACCGCCGAAACATCTATTCTATAACGACATGAATGAATGTCACTCTGAACTATCCATTCTAACCACAGCAGAGAGAGAGAGGACAGAATCTCCAACAGAAACAAACTTTTCAACAGAGATCCCAATGACACACTGAGCACAAATATATACAGTGCCTTGCGAAAGTATTCGGCCCCCTTGAACTTTGCGACCTTTTGCCACATTTCAGGCTTCAAACATAAAGATATAACATTTTATTTTTTTGTGAAGAATCAACAACAAGTGGGACACAATCATGAAGTGGAACGACATTTATTGGATATTTCTAACTTTTTTAACAAATCAAAAACTGAAAAATTGGGCGTGCAAAATTATTCAGCCCCTTTACTTTCAGTGCAGCAACCTCTCCCCAGAAGTTCAGTGAGGATCTCTGAATGATCCAATGTTGACCTAAATGACTAATGATGATAAATACAATCCACCTGTGTGTAATCAAGTCTCCGTATAAATGCACCTGCACTGTGATAGTCTCAGAGGTCCGTTAAAAGCGCAGAGAGCATCATGAAGAACAAGGAACACACCAGGCAGGTCCGAGATACTGTTGTGAAGAAGTTTAAAGCCGGATTTGGATACAAAAAGATTTCCCAAGCTTTAAACATCCCAAGGAGCACTGTGCAAGCGATAATATTGAAATGGAAGGAGTATCAGACCACTGCAAATCTACCAAGACCTGGCCGTCCCTCTAAACTTTCAGCTCATACAAGGAGAAGACTGATCGGTGATGCAGCCAAGAGGCCCATGATCACTCTGGATGAACTGCAGAGATCTACAGCTGAGGTGGGAGACTCTGTCCATAGGACAACAATCAGTCGTATATTGCACAAATCTGGCCTTTATGGAAGAGTGGCAAGAAGAAAGCCATTTCTTAAAGATATCCATAAAAAGTGTTGGTTAAAGTTTGCCACAAGCCACCTGGGAGACACACCAAACATGTGGAAGAAGGTGCTCTGGTCAGATGAAACCAACATTGAACTTTTTGGCAACAATGCAAAACGTTATGTTTGGCGTAAAAGCAACACAGCCCATCACCCTGAACATACCATCCCCACTGTCAAACATGGTGGTGGCAGCATCATGGTTTGGGCCTGCTTTTCTTCAGCAGGGACAGGGAAGATGGTTAAAATTGATGGGAAGATGGATGGAGCCAAATACAGGACCATTCTGGAAGAAAACCTGATGGAGTCTGCAAAAGACCTGAGACTGGGACGGAGATTTGTCTTCCAACAAGACAATGATCCAAAACAGAAAGCAAAATCTACAATGGAATGGTTCAAAAATAAACATATCCAGGTGTTAGAATGGCCAAGTCAAAGTCCAGACCTGAATCCAATCGAGAATCTGTGGAAAGAACTGAAAACTGCTGTTCACAAATGCTCTCCATCCAACCTCACTGAGCTCGAGCTGTTTTGCAAGGAGGAATGGGAAAAAATTTCAGTCTCTCGATGTGCAAAACTGATAGAGACATACCCCAAGCGACTTACAGCTGTAATCGCAGCAAAAGGTGGCGCTACAAAGTATTAACTTAAGGGGGCTGAATAATTTTGCACGCCCAATTTTTAAGTTTTTGATTTGTTAAAAAAGTTTGAAATATCCAATAAATGTCGTTCCACTTCATGATTGTGTCCCACTTGTTGTTGATTCTTCACAAAAAAATACAGTTTTATATCTTTATGTTTGAAGCCTGAAATGTGGCAAAAGGTCGCAAAGTTCAAGGGGGCCGAATACTTTCGCAAGGCACTGTATATATTGATTGCAATTGTTCCCGAATGAGTGAGCGTTCATGTGCAAAGGATTAGCATTTCAATTGTTATAATTATCAACTGTGTGTTGGATGACTCATAGTGAAGACTGGGTTCGTGCAGATAACCAAGACTTTACGACGTTTGGAATGAGACTAACGTGAGGTAAAATAAAGAATAAGTCATTAATCAGAAGACTAATTGATCAGATATGAAAATATCGGTAAAGTTATATTAGGAAAATTATAACTTTGTAATCTGAATATTTTCCTTGGTGCCCCGACTTCCTAGTTAATTACAGTTACATGATTAATCAGTTTAATCGCGTAATAATAATTACAGAGAGTTATTTGATAAAGATGAATCTTCAGTTTAATGATACCAAAGACACAACAATATATAGTGGTGTAATAATGTTATAGATGCAGATATGCATCTGTTGGTCACAGATAGAGGTCGACTGATTAATCTGAATGGCCGATTAATCAGGGCCGATTTCAAGTTTTCATAACAATCGGTAATCAGCATTTCTGGACACCGATTGTCGCCGATTATATTGCACTCTACGAGGAGACTGCGTGGCAGGCTGACTACCTGTTACGCGAATGCAGCAAGAAGCCAAGATAAGTTGCTAGCTAGCATTATACTTTATCTTATAAAAAACAATCAATCTTAACATAATCACTAGTTAACTACACATGGTTGATGATATTACTAGTTTATCTAGTTTGTCCTGCGTTGCATATAATCGATACGGTGCCTGTTAATTTATCATTGAATCACAGGGTGATGATTTAACAAGCGCATTCGCAAAAAAGCACTGTTGTTGCACCAATGTGTACCTAACCATAAACATCAATGCCTTTCATTAAAATCAATACACAAGTATATATTTTTAAACCTGCATATTTAGTTAATATTGCCTGCTAACATTAATTTATTTTAACTGGGGAAATTGTATCACTTCTCTTGCGTTCCGTGCAAGCAGAGTCAGGGTATATTCAGCAGTTTGGGCCGCCTGGCTCGTTGCGAACTGTGTGAAGACAATTTCTTCCTAACAAAGACCGTAATTAATTTGCCAGAATCGTACATAATTATGACATGACATTGAAGGTTGTGCAATGTAACAGCAATATTTAGACTTAGGGATGCCACCCATTAGATAAAATATGGAACGGTTCCGTATTTCACTGAAAGAATATACGTTTTGCCACCAATAATCGGTATCAGTGTTGAAAAATCATAATTAGTCGACCTCTAGTCACAGAGTCAGTATCTGGTATGACCACCATTTCCCTCATGTAGCACGGCAGCATCTCATGTAGCACGGTAGCATCTCCTTCGCAGAGTTGATCAGGCTGTTGATTGTGGAATGTTGTCCCACTCCTCTTCAATGGCTGTGTGAAATTGCTGAATATTGGCGGGAACTGGAACACGCTGTCATACGCGCCGATCCAGAGCATCCCAAACATGCTCAATGTGAGTATGCAGGCTATGGACATTTTCAGCTTCCAGCAATTGTGTCCAGATCTTTGTGACAATGAGGCCGTGCATTATCATGCTGAAACATGGGATGATAGAGGCTGATGAATGGCATGACAATGGTGCCAGAGGATCTCGTCACAGTGTATTCAAATTGCCATCGATAAAATGCAATTGCGTTCTTTGTCCATAGCTTGTACCTGCCCATACCATAACCCCATTGCAACCATGGGGCACTCTGTTCACAACGTTCACATCAGCAAACTGCTCACCCACACGACACCATACACATGGTCTGCAGTTGAGGCCAGTTGGACGTACTGCCAAATTCCTTAAAATTATGTTGGTGCCGGTTTATGGTATAGAAGTTAACATTAAATTATCTGGCAACAGCACTAGTGGAGATTCCTCCAGTCAACATGCCAATTGCATGCTTCTTCAAAACTTCAGACGTGTGACATTGTGTATGACAAAACTGCACATTTTACAGTGGCTTTTTGTCCCCAGCACAAGGTGCACCTGTGTAATGATAATGCCGTTTAATCAGCTTCTTGATATGCCAGACCTGTCAGGTGTATGAATTATCTTGACCAAGCAGAAATGCTCACTAACAGGGATGTAAACAAAATTTGAAAGAAATAAGCTTTTTGTGCGAATGGAAGATTTCTGGGATCTTTTATTTAATCTCATGTAACATGGGACCAATACTTTACATGTTGCGTTTATATTTTAGTTCAGTGCATATAGTACTCGAATTCATGTTGCTAAATTCAAAAGAATACAAGATAAAACTGGCTGACACCAATGAGGGTTAGAAACTTTAAAATACAATTATCTCAGAATCCTCTTAACCATATAGCTCTCATCATTGATTTGATTTACTGAAGGGCTTTTGTGTATAGTTGTCCAATGTTGGTGAGGCATATTGACCTGTTTTAATAATACTCCTGAATCACTTTGATCAATAAAAGCATTTATTGAGTGTAGTCTTAACACAGCTGAGATTTACTTCAGTGCATTCACCCTATTGCTTCCACCTATCAAGTTGTTTCAGATCTAGTGAGGAGGGGGAAGGGAACTGTCACATTCTTAGCAATATACGTTAATGTCATTTTCATATTCTATATTTACAGCCGCATGTCTTTACTTTCCCAAATTGACCATTTAAGCAACGATGATGTCAGTTATACCAAAACAACAGAGTTCCGTCTCCAAGTTTTAATGTGGATAAATACACACCAGAATAACTTGGGACCAGTCACAGAAAGACTTTGTTAAAGGAGACATCTGCAGTTGCTGCAGCCATTTTAGAACTTGAATGATATAGTAGATTTCCAGAAAACCATGATGCTCATCTTTATAGAATGAATACTGAACAGGAGGTAAAGGAAAAGCAGTCATAGTTGGTGCTCAAGGAGTACTTACAGACTCCCTTTTAACTCATTAGATCAGAGAGGTGTGTTGTAACAATATATAACTGCTATTAGAGGGTCTCAAACCCAGGCCACCAGCACCAATGATGAAAGTCCTAACCACTACCCCAGTAAGGGATATCTCTAGGACATGTACTTATTGGGCCAGTATAGCCCTGTCCTGAAGAAACCTTAACCCCTCCTCCCTAGGCATTTGATCTGAAACAACCTGATAGGTGGAATCTCAGCTCTGTTGAAAATACACTCGAGAAAATATTATAATAATCATACTAGTGTTTCAGGAGTATCATTTAATACAGGTTAAAATGACCCAAAGTTAGACAATTATACAGAAAGCCATTAAATTGCTGAAATAAGTATATCAAATAAATTATGAGAGAATAGTCAGATTAACTGAGACCCAACATGGAGGCGAAGCAGGAAGATCAGAGTACGATGAACCAAGAGGTTGTGAGTTCAAATCCCAGGTGAGAATAATAATGTAAAAAATGAACATGCACTATGTAATCACGTTTGTCAAAATGTGTCAAATATGTTTGTTGAAAACAGTATGTTAAAAGCACTGTGTGTGTGAGTCTCCTTGACAACAGACAAATAGCTATGAGTGGATCAGTGGTTCACCAAGCAGGGCCTTGATGTGTAATAAATAAAACAATTGGGGAAATATTAAGTTCTGAGAACATGGTAACCACGTTCTATTGAACATTAAAATGAATTGGGGAAATATTAAGTTCTGAGAACATGGTAATCACGTTCTATTGGACATTAAAATGAATTGTCTTTTGAAAACATTCCTTGCACATCACAGGAACATTTGTATTAAAAACATTATTTAATGACCTAATGAGACTCGTTTTCTAAAGTTGTGGGAATGTTCGTTGTCAGCTGGGTACAGTGTTTAGGTACAAAGCAGTCTGAAACCTGTAGGCTAAATGGACTATAGTGTTCAGGTCTGAAACCTGTAGGGAACATGGATTATAGTGTTTACGTCCATAGCAGTCTGAAACCTGTAGGCTTCATGAACTATAGTGTTTACAGTGGCTTGCGAAAGTATTCACCCCCCTTGGCATTTTTCCTATTTTGTTGCCTTACAACCTGGAATGAAAATAGATTTTCAGGGGGTTTGTATCATTTGATTTAAACACCTGCCAATCACTTTGAAGATGCAACATATTTATCAAACAAGAAATAAGACAAGAAAACACAAAACTTGAGCGTGCATAACTATCCCCCCCCCCCCCCCCCCCCAAGTCAATACTTTGTAGAGCCACCTTTAACAGCAATTACAGCTGCAAGTCTCTTGGAATATGTCTCTATAAGCTTAGCACATCTAGCCACTGTAATTTTTGTCCATTCGTCAAGGCAAAACTGCTCCAGCTCTCTTTAAGTCATACCACAGATTCTCAATTGGATTGAGGTCTGGGTTTTGACTAGGCTATTCCAAGATATTTAAATGTTTCCCCTTAAACCACTCAAGTGTTGCTTTAGCAGTGTACTTAGGATCATTGTTCTGCTGGAAGGTGAACCTCTGTCCCAGTCTCAAATATCTGGAGGACTTAAACAGGTTTCCCTCAATAACTTCCCTGTATTTAGCGGCATCCATCATTCCTTCAATTCTGACCAGTTTCCCAGTCCCTGCCGATGAAAAACATCCCCACAGCATGATGCTGCCACCACCATGCGTCACTGTGGGGATGGTGTTCTCGGGGTGATGAGAGGTGTTGGGTTTGTGCCAGTCATAGCGTTTTCCTTGATAGCCAAAAAGCTCAATTTGAGTCTCATCTGACCAGAGTACCTTTTTCCATATGTTTGGGGAGTCTCCCACATGGCTTTTGGCGAACACCAAACGTGTTTGCTTATTTTTTTTCTTTAAGCAATGGCTTTTTTCTGGCCACTCTTCTGTAAAGCCCAGCTCTGTGGAGTGTACAGCTTAAAGTGGTCCTATGGACAGATACTCCAATCTCCACTGTGGAGCTTTGCAGCTCCTTCAGGGTTATCTTTGGTCTCTTTGTTGCCTCTCTGATTAATGCCCTCCTTGCCTGGACTGTGAGTTTTGGTGCAATATTCTTTCCATTTTCTAATAATGGATTTAATGGTGCTCCGTGGGATGTTCAAAGTTTCAGATATTTTTTTTTATAACCCAACCCTGATCTGTACTTCTCCACAACTTTGTCCCTGACCTGTTTGGAGAGCTCCTTGGTCTTCATGGTACCGCTTGCTTGGTGGTGTTGCAGACTCTGGGGCCTTTCAGAACAGGTGTATATATATTGAGATCATGTGACTTAAATAAAGTCCACCTGTGTACAATCTAACTAATTATGTGACTTCTGAAGATAATTGGTTGCACCAGTTCTTATTTAGGGTCTTCATAGCAAAGGGGGTGAAAACATATGCACGCACCACTTTTCAGTTTGTAATTTTATTGAATTCTTTTAAACAAGTAATTTTTTTCATTTCACTTCACCAATTTGTACTATTTTGTATATGTCTATTACATGAAATCCAAATAAAAATCTTTAAATGACAGGTTGTAATGCAACAAAGTAGGCAAATCACCAAGGGGGGTGAATACTTTTGCAAGGCACTGTAGGTCTGAAACCTGTAGGCTTCATGGATTATGGTGTTTAGGTCTGAAACCGTAGGCTAATTGGACTATAGTGTTTAGGTCTGAAACCTGTAGGCTACATGGACTATAGTGGTTAGGTCTGAAACCTGTAGGCTAATTGGACTATAGTGTTTAGGTCTGAAACCTGTAGGCTACATGGACTATAGTGGTTAGGTCTGAAACCTGTAGGCTACATGGACTATAGTGTTTCGGTCCATAGCGGTCTGTGTCGAAGTCCACAGTAGTCTGTAATTGGTCTTCAAGTTTTTGAGTCTCCATCGGGTTACATGGACAACATTACCAGCCTGTAGCTGTGTTTGTGTCTCTGTAGCTCTGTTAGTGCCTCTGTAGCTCTGTTTGTGCCTCGGGTGTAGGGCTGATCCATTAAGTCCACAGTAACCTATAGTTGGTTTTGAGATAGATGAGTGTCTCAAGGTTTTTGGGGAGAGCCCTGCCTCTGCCGGGTTGGAGCCAGTGTCTGGCCGAGGTAAAGATGGTCTCCACGGTGGAGGTCCCAGCCGGCACAGTAAACGCCCGCTTGGCCACCTGGCTGAGCTGAGGGAAGTCTATAGTCTTTCGTCTCCAGTAGTGGAGAGGCTCCTCCTCAGTGGGCTCCTCACGCAGGTACCCTGCCAGCTCCTGCTCCACACTCTTTGCCTGCGCCGTGGGCCTTTGCTTGATGAAGGAGAACAGCTTGCAGGGCCTGCTGAGCGAAGTGGAGGAAGGAAGAGGGGACGAGGCTGGGGACAAAGCTGCGTCAGGGGACTGGGCCTGGGGGGTGAGCTCCATGCTGGGGCCCTGTGTTTGTGTGTGTTTGGTGACCTCGTCCAGGAGGACCTGTCTGTGCCAGTCAGGGTCTGAGCTCCAGGTGAGTTTGAACTGTGGGTCCAGGGTGGTGGCGGTGACGTACAGAGGGTCCTCCAGGATGGGAGCCAGGCGGCGCTCTACGGCTTGAGACAAGCCCAGCAGCAGGCAGGGTAGCTGGGGGGAGACGCACTCTGACAGGTGCTTACGGAGCCCCAGGACACAGGGCAGAGCCAGACTGATGGAGACGTGTCTGTCACCCTGTCAGGAGACAAGAACACAACCATTAAACTGTCTGTCTGTCTCTCACGTGTCTGTCTGTGCGTCTCTCACGTGTCTGTCTGTGCGTCTCTCACGTGTCTGTCTGTGCGTCTCTCACGTGTCTGTCTGTGCGTCTCTCACGTGTCTGTCTGTGCGTCTCTCACGTGTCTGTCTGTGCGTCTCTCACGTGTCTGTCTGTGCGTCTCTCACGTATCTGTCTGTGCGTCTCTCACGTGTCTGTCTGTGCGTCTCTCACCTGTCTATCTGTCTGTCTGTCTCTCACCTGTCTGTCTGTCTGTCTCTCACCTGTCTGTCTGTCTGTCTCTCACCTGTCTGTCTGTCTGTCTCTCACCTGTCTGTCTGTCTGTCTCTCACCTGTCTGTCTGTCTGTCTCTCACCTGTCTGTCTGTCTGTCTCTCACCTGTCTGTCTGTCTGTCTCTCACCTGTCTGTCTGTCTGTCTGTCTCTCACCTGTCTGTCTGTCTCTCACCTGTCTGTCTGTGTCTCTCACCTGTCTGTCCGTCTGTCTCTCACCTGTCTGTCCGTCTGTCTCTCACCTGTCTGTCCGTCTGTCTCTCACCTATCTGTCCGTCTGTCTCTCACCTGTCTGTCCGTCTGTCTCTCACCTGTCTGTCTGTCTGTCTCTCACCTGTCTGTCTGTCTGTCTCTCACCTGTCTGTCTGTCTGTCTCTCACCTGTCTGTCTGTCTGTCTCTCACCTGTCTGTCTGTCTGTCTCTCACCTGTCTGTCTGTCTGTCTCTCACCTGTCTGTCTGTCTGTCTCTCACCTGTCTGTCTGTCTGTCTCTCACCTGTCTGTCTGTCTGTCTCTCACCTGTCTGTCTGTCTGTCTCTCACCTGTCTGTCTGTCTGTCTCTCACCTGTCTGTCTGTCTGTCTCTCACCTGTCTGTCTGTCTGTGTGTCTCACCTGTCTGTCTGTGTGTCTCTCACCTGTCTGTCTGTCTGTGTGTGTCTCTCACCTGTCTGTCTGTCTGTCTGTGTGTCTCTCACCTGTCTGTCTGTCTGTCTGTCTGTGTGTGTGTCTCTCACCTGTCTGTCTGTCTGTCTGTGTGTCTCTCACCTGTCTGTCTGTCTGTCTGTATGTGTGTCTCTCACCTGTCTGTCTGTCTGTGTGTCTCTCACCTGTCTGTCTCACCTGTCTGTCTGTCTGTGTGTCTCTCACCTGTCTGTCTGTGTGTCTCTCACCTGTCTGTGTGTGTGTCTGTATCTCACCTGTCTGTCTGTCTGTCTCTCTGTGCGTCTCACCCGTCTGTGCGTCTCACCCGTCTGTGCATCTCACCCGTCTGTGCATCTCACCCGTCTGTGCGTCTCACCCGTCTGTGAGTCTCACACCTGTCTGTGCGTCTGTCTGTCTGTCTGTCTGTCTCTCACCTGTCTGTGCGTCTGTCTGTCTGTCTGTCACCTGTCTGTGCGTGTGTCTGTCTGTCTGTCTCTCACCTGTCTGTGCGTGTGTCTGTCTCTCACCTGTCTGTGCGTGTGTCTGTCTCTCACCTGTCTGTGCGTGTGTCTGTCTGTCTGTCTCTCACCTGTCTGTGCGTGTGTCTGTCTGTCTGTCTCTCACCTGTCTGTGCGTGTGCACCATGTCCCAGGCCTCAGTAAAGGGTTCCAGTGTGTCTGTCAGTTCTCTGAGCAGCGCCACCTCCTGGCCACTCAGCACCAGGTCAGCCCGGTCAGACACATCCTCCAAGAACTCTGCTGAGTCCAGAAGACCACGCAACACCTGGAGGAGAGGAAAATGGAATCAAAAGAGCATTGTTACAATTTACACTTTTAAACCAGCAGGTTGTTGTAACTAGACTATATTAAGTCCTTCTTACCTTGAGTTGTACGGCCCAGTCTCGCTCTCCAGCCCTGTTGCTCCCTGCCCCCCCCAACCCCCCTCCCAACAGGCCCACCAGTTTGTCGTGTGGCACGGCGGAGGTGACATAGTTATAGAAGGATGAGGCTTTAGCCAGGGTGGAGGAGAGGAGAGGAGAGGAGGAGAGCAGTCCATCTCTCACACACTGACCCAGAGAACAACAGAAACAGTCTATCCTGCCAGACCCCAGACCTCCCTCCCACCAGTCCTCCTGTTCTACCTCTCCTTCCCTCTCTCCTCCTTCATCCCCACTCTCCTCCTCTTCCTCGTCAGCATCATCTCCCGGGTTGCCGTGGATACAGAACCCTGGTAGGCGGCATGAGGGGTGAGTTTCAGCGGGAAATGGGTCAGCCACGACACGGAACGCTCGGCCCGAAACGCCGTGCGCCACACACACCTCCTCGAACTCTGCTAGCACGCGATTGGCCGAGAGCCCACCAACCAGAGGGAGGCAGGCCAGCAGGGCGGAACGCATCTGCCAATCAGACGACAGGAAGTGGCAGGTCACCCCCAGGTACCTGCAGGTAGGAGGACACAGCGATGTCATAATGAACAACCCTAGATGACGGCATGCTATTCCCATAAACTAGTGCACTATATAGGAAATAGGGTGTCAAACTAGTGCACTATATAGGAAATAGGGTGTCATTAACTAGTGCACTACATAGGAAATAGGGTGTCAAACTAGTGCACTACATAGGAAATAAGGTGTTATAAACTAGTGCACTATATAGGAAAATATTAGGTATGGGTTCCAAATGGCACCCTGAGTAGGACAGTAGGCCAGTAGGCCAGACATATTAAAACACAGAGATGGTGATTTTAGCCATGCACAGTAGAGCCATGCACGAGTATGAATTTTAAGCCCAAGCCCTACCCGCGACATTCAGGCCCGATTGTTTCAGCCAAATTTAAGGCCCGGCCCTGCCCGAAGACCGAAATAACTTCCTGTTAGTAAATCCATTAGCTGCTCCTCTCTGTCTGTCACTCGCTCCCTGTGCTCAGGGAGCTCACTCTGCATGCATTCTGCTCATGGAGGCTCTGAGTCTGAGTATCCATAGCAACAGCTCTGCTCGGGCTGCTCAATGATGAGAGCTGTTAGCTACTTTTTATCACTCTAAACTAAGAGTCCAGCAACATTTCCTGTGAAATAATCTCTCCTGTCTGATATTTAATGAGGTTGAAGCACTTCTGACACCATGTTATGATCAGATATGACTGTACTGTGCAGCAGAGGACGAGGAAAGAGCTCAGCTTCAAAATGTTAGTGATCAATTTAGTGAAACCTGAGACCTGCCCGTACCCTAGAGTTAGGCTTAGAGTACATACCCAGTGTTAACCCCTGCTGTGGTCCCAAGGAAACCCCTCCAGAGGGAGACAGAGAGGCTGAGAGAGAGGGCTGAGGCCAGGGCCTGTCTGGTGGCCAGCTGGGCCTGGTAGGCGTAGGCTGGGAGGAGCTGGGTGTGGAGGTATCGGGGGGGCTCGGGGGTATAGCGAGGCTCTAACAGCTGCAGTAACTCTCTGAATCCTCTGAGATCCACCAGGGAGGCAGGCTGGAGGTCCTGGACCAGCATCTTCGCTATCGCCTCCGAGATCAGCACCTGGTCAAACATAATACTGTCCATTACACACAAACTACAACACACACACACATTCAGAGATTGTCCTTGCCACCGTGCTTCTACACCTGCATTGCTTGCTGTTTGGGGTTTTAGGCTGGGTTTCTGTACAGCACTTTGAGATATCAGCTCACCCTAGAGGCTTCTACACCTGCATTGCTTGCTGTTTGGGGTTTTAGGCTGGGTTTCTGTACAGCACTTTGAGATATCAGCTGATGTACGAAGGGCTATATAAATAAATTTGATTTCATTTGACTAGGCTACCTGCTGCACCATAATTACATCGGTAACGAGTTTATAATAGCAACAAGGCACCTCGATGAGTCGTGCCTAAGAACAGCCCTTAGCCGTGGTATATTGGCCATATACCAAACCCTCTCGGACCTCATTGCTTAATAATACAATGAACAAGATGAAGTCAAACACAGCACGGTCTATAACACACTAAAACTACACAACACAGGAATTTCAATCGAAAAGGACCCATAGGCATAAGAAAGGCTTTGATTTCTGGATAGACAGATGGATCTTAGAAAACATCTACCAGAAAGTTTTATAAGGTATTAGAAATACATCAACACAATAACGTCGACGTTAAGACCTCCGCCAACTAACATCAACACAATAACGTCGACGTTAAGACCTCCTCCAACTAACATCAACACAATAACGTCAACGTTAAGACCTCCTCCAACTAACATCAACACAATAACGTCGACGTTAAGACCTCCGCCAACTAACATCAACACAATAACGTCGACGTTAAGACCTCCGCCAACTAACATCAACACAATAACGTCGACGTTAAGACCTCCTCCAACTAACATCAACACAATAACGTCGACGTTAAGGCCTCCGCCAACTAACATCAACACAATAACGTCGACGTTAAGACCTCCGCCAACTAACATCAACACAATAACGTCGACGTTAAGACCTCCTCCAACTAACATCAACACAATAACGTCGACGTTAAGGCCTCCGCCAACATCAACACAATAACGTCGACGTTAAGGCCTCCGCCAACTAACATCAACACAATAACGTCGACGTTAAGACCTCCGCCAACTAACATCAACACAATAACGTCGACGTTAAGGCCTCCGCCAACTAACATCAACACAATAACATCGACGTTAAGACCTCCGCCAACTAAAATCAACACAATAACGTCGACGTTAAGACCTCCGCCAACTAACATCAACACAATAACGTCGACGTTAAGACCTCCGCCAACTAACATCAACACAATAACGTCGACGTTAAGACCTCCGCCAACTAACATCAACACAATAACATCGACGTTAAGACCTCCGCCAACTAACATCAACACAATAACGTTGACGTTAAGACCTCCGCCAACTAACATCAACACAATAACGTCGACGTTAAGACCTCCGCCCACTAACATCAACACAATAACATCGACGTTAAGACCTCCGCCAACTAAAATCAACACAATAACGTCGACGTTAAGACCTCCGCCAACTAACATCAACACAATAACGTTGACGTTAAGACCTCCGCCAACTAACATCAACACAATAACATCGACGTTAAGACCTCCGCCAACTAACATCAACACAATAACGTCGACGTTAAGACCTCCGCCAACTAACATCAACACAATAACGTCGACGTTAAGACCTCCGCCAACTAACATCAACACAATAACGTCGACGTTAAGACCTCCTCCAACTAACATCAACACAATAACGTCGACGTTAAGGCCTCCGCCAACTAACATCAACACAATAACGTCGACGTTAAGACCTCCGCCAACTAACATCAACACAATAACGTCGACGTTAAGACCTCCTCCAACTAACATCAACACAATAACGTCGACGTTAAGGCCTCCGCCAACATCAACACAATAACGTCGACGTTAAGGCCTCCGCCAACTAACATCAACACAATAACGTCGACGTTAAGACCTCCGCCAACTAACATCAACACAATAACGTCGACGTTAAGGCCTCCGCCAACTAACATCAACACAATAACATCGACGTTAAGACCTCCGCCAACTAAAATCAACACAATAACGTCGACGTTAAGACCTCCGCCAACTAACATCAACACAATAACGTCGACGTTAAGACCTCCGCCAACTAACATCAACACAATAACGTCGACGTTAAGACCTCCGCCAACTAACATCAACACAATAACATCGACGTTAAGACCTCCGCCAACTAACATCAACACAATAACGTTGACGTTAAGACCTCCGCCAACTAACATCAACACAATAACGTCGACGTTAAGACCTCCGCCCACTAACATCAACACAATAACATCGACGTTAAGACCTCCGCCAACTAAAATCAACACAATAACGTCGACGTTAAGACCTCCGCCAACTAACATCAACACAATAACGTTGACGTTAAGACCTCCGCCAACTAACATCAACACAATAACATCGACGTTAAGACCTCCGCCAACTAACATCAACACAATAACGTCGACGTTAAGACCTCCGCCAACTAACATCAACACAATAACGTCGACGTTAAGGCCTCCGCCAACTAACATCAACACAATAACATCGACGTTAAGACCTCCGCCAACTAACATCAACACAATAACATCGACGTTAAGACCTCCGCCCACTAACATCAACACAATAACGTCGACGTTAAGACCTCCTCCAACTAACATCAACACAATAACGTCGACGTTAAGACCTCCGCCAACATCAACACAATAACGTTGACGTTAAGACCTCTGCCAACTGACATCAACACAATAACGTCAACGTGAAGACCTCCGCCAACTAACATCAACACAATAACGTTGACGTTAAGGCCTCTGCCAACATCAACACAATAACGTCAACGTTAAGACCTCCGCCAACTAACATCAACAAAATAACGTTGACGTTAAGACCTCCGCCAACTAACATCAACACAATAACGTCGACGTTAAGGCCTCCGCCAACTAACATCAACGTCGACGTTAAGGCCTCCGCCAACTAACATCAACACAATAACATCGACGTTAAGGCCTCCGCCAACATCAACACAATAACATCGACGTTAAGGCCTCCGCCAACATCAACACAATAACGTTGACGTTAAGACCTCCACCAACTAACATCAACACAATAACGTCGACGTTAAGACCTCCGCCAACTAACATCAACACAATAACGTCGACGTTAAGGCCTCCGCCAACATCAACACAATAACGTCGACGTTAAGACCTCCGCCAACTAACATCAACACAATAACGTCGACGTTAAGACCGCCGCCAACTAACATCAACACAATAACGTCGACGTTAAGGCCTCCGCCAACAAACATCAACACAATAACGTTGACGTTAAGACATCCGCCAACTAACATCAACACAATAACGTTGACGTTAAGACCTCCACCAACTAACATCAACACAATAACGTTGACGTTAAGACCTCCGCCAACTAACATCAACACAATAACATCGTCGTTAAGACCTCCACCAACTAACATCAACACTTAACGTAGATGCTAAGACCCCTGCCAAATAACATCAACACTTAATGTTAACCTGAAATATATCCTTGCCTTGTAATTCCGTTACCAACAACCTAAATATTCTGAAGATATTGTCAAATTTTTCTCCCTCATGAGGGAGGATAATGAACGTTCACAGAAGTAACATTTAATGGTGGTGAATTTACTGAGAATAATTCATAAACAAAATTGGTAAGTGATTAAAACCCGTAAATACCAAAAACATCTTTAGTGGAATTACTGCAACTGAACTGGCTACAATGGGAAATCATCACAAACCAGTTTGTTACTGTCCTCTCTTCCACTGACATACTGCTATGTTCAGCTCATATAGCGTCTCCTACCCTACCGTACTGACCCTTACCCTACTGACCCTTACCCTACCCTACTGACCCTTACCCTACTGACCCCTACCCTACCGTACTGACCCTTACCCTACTGACCCCTACCCTACCGTACTGACCCTTACCCTACTGACTCCTACCCTCCCGTACTGACCCTTACCCTACTTACCCCTACCCTCCCGTACTGACCCTTACCCTACTGACTCCTACCCTCCCGTACTGACCCTTACTCTACTGACCCCTACCCTCCCGTACTGACCCTTACCGTACTGACCCCTAGCCTACCGTAGTGACCCTTACCCCACCGTAGTGACCCCTACTGTTCAGACCCCTACCCTACCGTACTGACCCCTACCGTACTGACACCTACTGTTCAGACCTCTACCGTACTGACCCTTACCCCTACCGTACTGACCCTTACCCTCCCGGACTGACCCCTACCCTAATGACCCCTACCCTCCCGTACTGACCCCTACCCTAATGACCCCTACCCTCCCGTACTGACCCCTACCCTACTGACCCCTACCCTAATGACCCATACCCTACCATACTGACCCCTAACCTACCGTACTGACCCCTAACCTACCGACTCCTACTCTACCGTACTGACCCCTACCCTACCGTACCGACCCCTACCGCACTGACCCCTACCCTACCTACCCCTACCCTACCATACTGACCCCTACCTTACCGTAGTGACCCCTACCCTACCGACCCCTACCCTACCGACCTCCAAGTACTGACCCCTACTGTACTGATCCTTACCCTACAGACCCCTACCTTACCGTACTGACCTCTACCCTAGCGTACTGACCCCTACCGTACTGACCTCTACCCTACTGTACTGAACCCTCGTACTGACCTCTACCCTACCGTACTGAACCATCATACTGAACTCTACCCTACCGTACTGAACTCTACCCTACCGTACTGAACTCTACCCTACCGTACTGAACTCTACCCTACCGTACTGAACTCTACCCTACCGTACTGAACTCTACCCTACCGTACTGAACCCTCGTACTGAACTCTACCCTACCGTACTGAACCCTCGTACTGAACTCTACCCTACCGTACTGAACCCTCGTACTGAACTGTACCCTACCGTACTGAACCCTACCTTACCGTACTGACCCCTAACCTACCGACTCCTACTCTACCGTACTGACCCCTACCCTACCGTACCGACCCCTACCGCACTGACCCCTACCGTACTGACCCCTACCCTACCTACCCCACCATACTGACCCCTACTGTACCCTACCTTACCGTAGTGACCCCTACCCTACCGACCCCTATTGTTCAGACCTCTACCGTACAGACCCTTACCCTACTGTACTGACCCCTCACGGACTGACCCCTATCCTAACGGACTGACCCCTACCCTACTGACCCCTACCCTACTGACCCCTACCGACCTCCAAGTACTGACCCCTACCGTACTGACCCTTACCCTCCCGGACTGACCCCTACCCTAATGACCCCTACCCTCCCGTACTGACCCCTACCCTAATGACCCCTACCCTCCCGTACTGACCCCTACCCTACTGACCCCTACCCTAATGACCCATACCCTACCATACTGACCCCTAACCTACCGTACTGACCCCTAACCTACCGACTCCTACTCTACCGTACTGACCCCTACCCTACCGTACCGACCCCTACCGCACTGACCCCTACCCTACCTACCCCTACCCTACCATACTGACCCCTACCTTACCGTAGTGACCCCTACCCTACCGACCCCTACCCTACCGACCCCTACCCTATCGACCTCCAAGTACTGACCCCTACTGTACTGATCCTTACCCTACAGACCCCTACCTTACCGTACTGACCTCTACCCTAGCGTACTGACCCCTACCGTACTGACCTCTACCCTACTGTACTGAACCCTCGTACTGACCTCTACCCTACCGTACTGAACCATCATACTGAACTCTACCCTACCGTACTGAACTCTACCCTACCGTACTGAACTCTACCCTACCGTACTGAACTCTACCCTACCGTACTGAACTCTACCCTACCGTACTGAACCCTCGTACTGAACTCTACCCTACCGTACTGAACCCTCGTACTGAACTCTACCCTACCGTACTGAACCCTCGTACTGAACTGTACCCTACCGTACTGAACCCTACCTTACCGTACTGACCCCTAACCTACCGACTCCTACTCTACCGTACTGACCCCTACCCTACCGTACCGACCCCTACCGCACTGACCCCTACCGTACTGACCCCTACCCTACCTACCCCACCATACTGACCCCTACTGTACCCTACCTTACCGTAGTGACCCCTACCCTACCGACCCCTATTGTTCAGACCTCTACCGTACAGACCCTTACCCTACTGTACTGACCCCTCACGGACTGACCCCTATCCTAACGGACTGACCCCTACCCTACTGACCCCTACCCTACTGACCCCTACCGACCTCCAAGTACTGACCCCTACTGTACTGATCCTTACCCTACAGACCCCTACCTTACCGTACTGACCTCTACCCTAGCGTACTGACCCCTACCGTACTGACCTCTACCCTACCGTACTGACCTCTACCCTACTGTACTGAACCCTCGTACTGACCTCTACCCTACCGTACTGAACCATCATACTGAACTCTACCCTACCGTACTGAACTCTACCCTACGGTACCTACCGTACTGAACTCTACCCTACCGTACTGAACCCTCGTACTGAACTCTACCCTACCGTACTGAACCCTCGTACTGAACTCTATCCTACCGTACTGAACCCTCGTACTGAACTCTACCCTACCGTACTGAACCCTCGTACTGAACTCTACCCTACCGTACTGAACCCTCGTACTGAACTGTACCCTACCGTACTGAACTCTACCCTACCGTACTGAACCCTACCATACTGAATCCTACCCCACCGTACTGAATCCTAGTCTACCGTACTGAACTCTACCCTACCGTACTGAACTCTACCCTACCGTACTGAACTCTACCGTACTGAACCCTCGTACTGAACTGTACCCTACCGTACTGAACCCTCGTACTGAACTCTACCCTACCGTACTGAACCCTCGTACTGAACTCTACCCTACCGTACTGAACCCTCGTACTGAACTCTACCCTACCGTACTGAACCCTCGTACTGAACTCTACCCTACCGTACTGAACCCTCGTACTGAACTCTACCCTACCGTACTGAACCCTCGTACTGAACTGTACCCTACCGTACTGAACTCTACCCTACCGTACTGAACCCTACCATACTGAATCCTACCCCACCGTACTGAATCCTAGTCTACCGTACTGAACTCTACCCTACCGTACTGAACTCTACCCTACCGTACTGAACTCTACCGTACTGAACCCTCGTACTGAACTCTACCCTACCGTACTGAACCCTCGTACTGAACTGTACCCTACCGTACCTAACCCTACCATACTGAATCCTACCCCACCATACTGAATCCTAGTCTACTGTACTAAACTCTATCCTACCGAACTGAATCCTAGCCTACCGTACTGAACCCTAGTACTGACTTCTACCCTACCGTACTGACCTCTACCCTACCGTACTGACCTCTACCATACTGAATCCTAGTCTACTGCACTAAACTCTACACTACCGTACTGAACTCCACCGTACTGAACACTACCCTATTGTACTGAATGCTAGCCTACTGTACTGAATCCTAGCCTGCCGTACTGAACTCTACTGACCTCTACCCTACTGTACTGACCAAAACTGTGATGTCCAATCTTATGGAACATGAGGAGAACAACATTGAAGCCATAATGATGCATTTCTGTATTGTACAGATCAGGGACCCATGACGTCATTCTGTTAGCGGGTGTCGATCCACTTCACTAATTGTAGTTCAATAGCCAAAAGAGAATACTCACGGTGCCATGTAATAGCTGACACCCCATTATTTCTGCAGACATCTTTGAATATTAATTCAGAGCAAATACTTTTTTGGAAAATGTGGTTGCACAAAAAAACTGATTTTAACTATAAGTTTGCATAGTTCTGACACTAAATTTACTAAAACACACACACACACCTGGCGAGGGTCGTGTCTGTGGAACTTCGTCACCCCTTCTCCTGCTCCCTCTCTTCCTCCCCCTCCCCCTACTCCCACCCCTCCAGCGGTGATGGAGTGACTGCAGCGATGGCCTCCTCCGTTGGCCAGGCTGTGAAGGGAGGATGAGGAGTAGGGATGGAGGGAGGAGGAAGATGAGGAGTAGGCTTCTCGCTTCATATCCTTCTTCTTTACAAACTCATCGTACATCGCCTGGTGCTTCCTCTGTAGAAACGAGAGAGAGTGTGTAATTCTGATGATCAAATGTCAGACAGACTACCTATTGCAATGTTTTAGATTTGATATTGATTAATAAAATAGAATTTCACACAGAGACAAACAAGAACTGTATAATTCAGCCTCAGCCTGCTTCTACCTATCCCTATGGAATACAATGTGCAATCAGTTTCATACACAGACAATACTGTATCTATCACAGCCAGTAGCCTACTGTACCTGTTGTCACCTTCTGTCAGCCACCCAGACAGACAGATGTATACCTTAGTTAAGACAGACCTATAACCTGCTGTACCTGTTGTCTCCTACTGTCAGACACCCAGATCTATACCTTAGTTAAGATACTTTTGAAAAACTTGATTACTTTGAGGATTACTTTTTTGTTTGATGGATCGCGGGGAAAGAGCAGGAAAAGGCTTTTGAAGGCTACAGTGCTATGTGTGCTAAGGCTATGTCTTCCAATGATGCGACTGCTATTGGCATCCAAAGATTATCCAACTTTAATAAACGTTTAGAGGTAAAGGATGACAGCAGTGTGGTCTACGGAAATACGGATATCACTTATTATTGATATCTACATAGCAGCAGTGTAATTCACATCAATGCGCTGTCTCATTTAGCTATTTGCGCATTGTGGTTGTTGTGGATGGCTGTTCACAAATGCAAATATGTATTTGAACCCAATAATGGTTGAATTGAAAACGTTTATGATGCCCATCAAATCATTGTTTTTGAAACCAGTGGACAGCAAGTGAAAAATGCACTCTTGCAACAGCTGCACAGTGCAGATCCCAGCCTATGGAATAAAAGTGGAGCTTTTATTGCTCAATCTATTTCACTCTGATAAAATAAATAATCCCTAATGGATGGTGGTGGAAGAAATGGCAGCAGTTTCACGGCCGTCTAAACAATTGTGCTATTATGTGGGGGGTTTTGTGCGTTATTTGTCATTTATTTTGTACATAATGTTTCTGCCACCGTATTTTACGGCAAAAAAAGAGCTTCTGGATATCAGGACAGCGATCACTCACCTCGGATTAGACAAAGAGCTTCTGGATATCAGGACAGCGATCACTCACCTCGGATTAGACAAAGAGCTTCTGGATATCAGGACAGCGATCACTCAACTCGGATTAGACAAAGAGCTTCTGGATATCAGGACAGCGATCACTCACCACGGATTAGACAAAGAGCTTCTAGATATCAGGACAGCGATCACTCACCTCGGATTAGACAAAGAGCTTCTGGATATCAGGACAGCGATCACTCACCTCGGATTAGACAAAGAGCTTCTGGATATCAGGACAGCGATCACTCAACTCGGATTAGACAAAGAGCTTCTGGATATCAGGACAGCGATCACTCAACTCGGATTAGACAGATTTTTTTTCTTCAACAAACAGGATGCGCAGGACGTACTTCAGACACCCGACAACGCCGAAAACCCCGTCATTGGCAGGAGAAAGAGACGGAGGTATAGAGGACACAGGCCTGGTTGCCTTGTGAGGATCTGCCGGTGGCGAGTGGGAAATCTGCCCTTACCATCGGTATTACTTGCCAACGTACAATCATTAAACAACAAATTAGACGAGGTACGATCACGAATATCCTACCAACAGGACATCAAAAACTGTAATATCTCATGTTTCATCGAAACAAAGCTCTCCCTCACCCTCCAGGTGGTAAAACCGACCACAACTCTATCCTCCTGATTCCTGCTTACAAAAAAAAAATGAAAGCAGGAAGCACCAGTGACTTGGTTTATAACAAACGATGAAGCAGATGCTAAACTACAGGAATGTTTTGCGATCACAGACTGGAATATGTTCCCGGGATTATTCTGATGGCATTGAGGAGTACACCACATCAGTCACTGGCTTTATCAATAAGTGCATCGAGGACGTTGTCCCCACAGTGACCGTACGTACATACCCCAACTAGAAGCCATGGATTACAGGCAACATTCGCAATGAGCTAAAGGGTAGAGCTGCCGCTTTCAAGGTGCGGGACTCTAACCTGGAAGCTTATAAGAAATCCTGCAATGCTATTCATTAACTACAGCTCAGCGTTCAACACCATAGTGCTCTAAATGCTCATTACTAAGCTATGAACTCTGGCAATAAACACCTCCCTCTGCAACTCCCTCCTCGTGTAATCCCAGACAAACTCATTGATGTCACGGCTGTGGGGGCCATACCATCACATCCAGGACTCATTGTTCTTCTTTACGCTGAAGATACAGCGAAAGTCAATTAAGAACTGTGTTTGGGGTTGTTGTCATGCTGCAGGAATACATTTTGGGCCAATCAGATGCCTCCTTATTGGTATTGCATGGTGGATAAGTATCTGCCTGTACTTCTCAGCATTGAGGATACCATTAATTCTGACCAAATCCCCAACTCCATTGGCAGAAATGCAGCCCCAAACATGCAAGGAACCTCCACCATGCTTCATTGTTGCCTGCAGACACTCATTCGTGCTCTCCAGCCCTTCAACGAACAAACTGCCTTCTGCTACAGCCAAATATTTCAAATGTTGACGCATCAGTTCAGAGCACCTGCTGCCATTTTTCTGCACCCCAGTTCCTGTGTTTTCGTGCATAGTTGAGTCGCTTGCCCTTGTTTCCACGTCGGAGGTATGGATTTTTGGCCGCAAGTCTTCCATGAAGGCCACTTCTGACCAGACTTCTCTGGACAGTAGATGGGTGTACCAGAGTTTCACTGTTTTCTGCCAATTCTGAGCTGATGGCACTGCTGGACATCTTCCGATTGCAAAGGAAAGTAAACATGATGTGTCTTTCATCTGCTGCAGTAAGTTTCCTTGGCTCACCACTGCGTCTATGGTCCTCAACGTTGCCCGTTTCTTTGTGCTTCTTCAAAAAGAGCTTGGACAGCACACCTGGAAACCCCTGTCTGCCTTGAAATGTCTGCCTGGGAGAGACCTTGCTGAGGCAGTATAACTACCCTGTGTCTTGTTGCTGTACTCAGTCTTGACTTTGACAGTAAACTGTCTTCAGCAACCTCACCTTGTTAGCTGAGTTTGGCTGTTCCTCACCCAATTTTATTCCTCCTACACAGCTGTTTCAGTTAATGACTGTGTTTCAACCTACATAATGAATTGATGATCATTAGCACCTGTTTGGTATAATTGTTTAAATATACACCTGACCATATGTGTAACGGATGTGAAACGCTAGCTTAGTTAGCGGTGGTGCGCGCTAAATAGTGTTTCAATCGGTGACGTCACTTGCTCTGAGACCTTGAAGTAGTGGTTCCCCTTGCGCTGCATTGTGGAGCGATGGGTAACGAAGCTTCGTGGGTGACTGTTGTTGATGTGTGCAGAGGGTCCCTGGTTCGCGCCCGGGTATGGGCGAGGGGACGGTCTAAAATTATACTGTTACATACAGTGCCTTGCGAAAGTATTCGGCCCCCTTGAACTTTGCGACCTTTTGCCACATTTCAGGCTTCAAACATAAAGATATAAAACTGTATTTTTTTGTGAAGAATCAACAACAAGTGGGACACAATCATGAAGTGGAACGACATTTATTGGATATTTCAAACTTTTTTAACAAATCAAAAACTGAAAAATTGGGCGTGCAAAATTATTCAGCCCCTTTACTTTCAGTGCAGCAAACTCTCTCCAGAAGTTCAGTGAGGATCTCTGAATGATCCAATGTTGACCTAAATGACTAATGATGATAAATACAATCCACCTGTGTGTAATCAAGTCTCCGTATAAATGCACCTGCACTGTGATAGTCTCAGAGGTCCGTTAAAAGCGCAGAGAGCATCATGAAGAACAAGGAACACACCAGGCAGGTCCGAGATACTGTTGTGAAGAAGTTTAAAGCCGGATTTGGATACAAAAAGATTTCCCAAGCTTTAAACATCCCAAGGAGCACTGTGCAAGCGATAATATTGAAATGGAAGGAGTATCAGACCACTGCAAATCTACCAAGACCTGGCCGTCCCTCTAAACTTTCAGCTCATACAAGGAGAAAAATGTCAGTCTCTCGATGTGCAAAACTGATAGAGACATACCCCAAGCGACTTACAGCTGTAATCGCAGCAAAAGGTGGCGCTACAAAGTATTAACTTAAGGGGGCTGAATAATTTTGCACGCCCAATTTTTCAGTTTTTGATTTGTTAAAAAAGTTTGAAATATCCAATAAATGTCGTTCCTCTTCATGATTGTGTCCCACTTGTTGTTGATTCTTCACAAAAAAATACAGTTTTATATCTTTATGTTTGAAGCCTGAAATGTGGCAAAAGGTCGCAAAGTTCAAGGGGGCCGAATACTTTCGCAAGGCACTGTATGCCTACAAAATCCCTGACTTTGCACAAGTGTACCTACAACAATTGATGCTGTTTTGAAAGCAAAGTGTGGTCACACCAAATACGGATTTGATTTAGATTTTTTTTCTGTTCACTCCCTTTGCATTATGTTAATTAATAAATATAATCTATTAACATGTCAAAGCAGCTCGCGGCTGGCTTTCCATTTGTAGTCCGGAATATTCTTCTAGCCCTGCCACATCCGACGAGCGTCAGAGCCGGTGTAGTAGGATTCAATATTAATCCTGTATCCATGCTTTGCCTGTTTGATGGTTCTTCTGAGGGTGTAGCAGGATTTTTTATCAGCGTCCGGATTAGTGTCCCGCTACTTGAAAGTGGCAGCTCTAGCCTTTAGCTCGATGCGGATGTTGCCTGTAATCCATGGTGTTACACAAATCAAAATCTGCCTTATATTTTAGATTCTTCAAAGTAGCCACCATTAGGCTTGATGACAGCTTTGCACATTCTTGGCATTTTCTCAACCAGCTTCACCTGGAATGCTTTCCCACCAGTCTTGAATTAGTTCCCAAGACTCATCCCAAACCATCTCAATTGGGTTGAGGTCGGGTGATTGTGGAGGCCAAGTCATCTGATGCAGCACTCCATCACTTGGTAAAATTGCTCTTACACAACCTGGAGGTGTGTTGGGTCATTGTCCAGTAGAAAAACAACTGATAGTCCCACTAAGCGGAAACCAGATGGCATGGAGTATCGCTGCAGAATGCTGTGGTAGGCATGCTGATTAAGTGTGCCTTGAATTCTAAATAAAATCACTGACTGTGTAGGCAGCAATGCACTCTCACAACATCACACCTCCTCCTCCATGCTTCACAGTGGGAACCACACATGCCATCAGTCGTTTACCTACTCTGCGTCTCAAAGACATGGTGGTTGGAATCCAAAATCTCACATTTTGACTCATCAGACCAAAGGACAGACTTCCACCAGTCTAATGTCCATTGCTCATGTTTCTTGGCCCAAGTAAGTCTCTTCTTCTCATTGATGTCCTTTAGTAGTGGTTCCTTTGCAGCAATTCAACAATGAAAGCGGGATTCACACAATCTCCTCTGAACAGTTGATGTTGAGATGTGTCTTACTTGCATTCTGTGAAGCATTTATTTGGGCTGCAATCTGAGATGCAGTTAACTCTAATGAACGTATCCTCTGCAGCAGAGGTAATTCTGGGTCTTCCATTCCTGTGGTGGTCCTCGTGAGAGCCAGTTTCATCATTGCGCTTGATGGTTTTTGCGACTGCACTTGAAGAAATGTTCAAAGTTCTTGACATTTTCCAGATTTACTGACCTTCATGTTTTAAAGTAATAATGGACTGTCATTTATCTTTGCTTCTATGAGCTGTTCTTGCCATAATATGGACTTGTTATTTTACTAAATAGGGCTACCTTCTGTATACCACCCCTACCTTGTCACAAGACAAGTGATTGGCTCAAACGCATTAAGGAAAGGATTTCCACAAATTAACAACGCACACTTGTTAATTGAAACGCATTCCAGGTGACTACCTCATGAAGCTGGTTGAGAGAATGCCAACAGTGTGCAAAGCTGTCATCAAGGCAAACGGTGGCTACTTAGAAGAAGTAGCCACCGTTTAGCCACCGTTTAGAAGAAGTTTAGAAGACGGTGAATCTTTGGTTACTACATGATTCCATGTGTTATTTCATAGTTTTGATGTCTTCATTATTATTCGACAATGTAGAAAATATTAAAAATAAAGAAAAATCCTAGAATGAGTAGATGTGTCCAAACTTTTGACTGGTACTGTATACATGTCCATTGATTCTTGAAGAATATAACTTATTATTAGCCTCATGAGCTTAGTTCAACTGTCAAACTCCATGAGAACCCAAAATATATGCTTGTTTTACTCCAATGTTTGTAAACACTGTAAATGTAAACAAACACTGTATAGCCTCATAGCATGGTTAAAACAATAGTGTTGATATCATGGATGGTCAGTCCTTACATTCACAGCTCTGTCTATTACTCTGAGAGTGGTTACATTTCTCCTTGCCCATCCCTCAGTTTTTCACCAAAACAGAGACCGTTTTGTTATTGTATCTTTGTTGCTTCTGTTACTTCTGTGGATTTGCCCGTTAAACAGCTGCATATTACCAAGATATCAAATTGTCACCAAGAAAAAGGTAAACAATAGGCCTTTAGCAAATGCAGAATATGGCATTCATTTTTCACATGTAAATAGCACTTTTCAGTAGTGCTCAAAGCATGCCATTCCATAAGGGCAGCATTTATTTTTAAACTTAAATCAATGAGCCAAATCAGCCCTCTATGACAACAAAATCATAAACAACAGAGTAGGGCTGGCTAATAAATCTATAGTTTTGGGTTATGCTCAGTTAAATAAATTTGGATAATCTATACTTCCATATTTCCAAGTCCTGTTCTTGAAGATCCCAGGGTATACAATGTTTGGAATGATTGGGGCAGGGTTAGAGAGTTGGACTAGTAACCGAAAGGTTGCAAGTTCAAATCCCCGAGCTGACAAGGTACAAAGCTGCCCCTGAACAGGAACAACCCACTGTTCCTAGGCCGTCATTGAAAATAAGAATTTGTTCTTAACTGACTTGCCTAGTTAAATAAAGGTAAAATTGTATAGTAACTCCAGCTCTTAAATTCTGTACAGCACTTTGTGACAACAGCTGATGTAAAAAGGGCTTTATAAATACATTTGATTGATTGATTGGAATTCTGATGGACTTTGGTTTTTAATATAAAGATACAATTTAATCATATTATATGTAGTAGAAAGCGATGGGTTAGAAGACGCCTACATTACCAACCCATAAAATAAAATGTAACATCCAAATATGGCCAGTTATGTAATCTTTAACATGGACTTATCCTGCAATAGACGTCATTAAATTGGTAACATACATTTGTCTTCTTCAAAATGCCTCTTAAGGTTGAAAGTAATGTAAAACTACATGTAATCAGATTACATTACTGGGTTTGGATAATCCAAAAAGTACCTTACTGATTACAATTTGACAGGTAACTAGTAACGGATTACATTTCGAAAATAACTCACCCAACCCTGCCTATAGCCTACTGTCACCTACGGTCAGACAGATCTATAGCTTAGTTAAAACAGATCTATACGGTACCTTGAGATGTGTGACGAAGTTGGATGTGACGCTCCTCTTCGCCTGTATCCTGGTGCCGCATGCTTTACAGTTGGACTCGATCTTGCCGTTCTCCCCCTCGAACACGATGTTGAAGTAATCCAGAATGGACACCTTCGAAATTGACGCCATTGGGATGACCAACCTTTATCCTCGGAAGTAGATTCAACTTTCCAAAAGACAACAATCGAGATCTCTCTACCTATTCTTTCTTTTTCCCGAGCCTCCCTCTAGTCACTACCATAAGAGCGGAGGGGTGTGTGCGTTTTCTTCCTTCCTACTCACTGTAATCAAAACGCTGGCAGACGCGCGCAACAATAGATGGGTTAAAACAGGCGACTTGCCAAAACAGCGTCTTGGAGCTATCGCGTTTCAGCTAGCTACGATGCTCGTACACGAATCATGCTATTAAACAAAGTATCTAGTATCGCTGCAAACACTGAAATCCTGTAGCTATCCAGTCCTGCCTGGTCCGTGTTATCAAACTGCACCAGCTACTCGAGGAGGCTGGGCTTTCGGGCTAGCAGAGGATGGCGGCCACCATTGGTCCAGGAAGTAAACCAGATACGCGTTTCCGAAACACTTCGGCAGTTATCGGCAACGCTCGGCCGGATCAACTCAATATATCGTTCAGTATAATTCCCCCACCGTAGACGCTATATTTTATAGTCAAATTTCCTTTAATTGGATTGCTTTTAGTATACACAGGCAGCCCAATTCCACTAATTGGTTTTATGACCAATCAAATCAGATCTTTTCACATCAGATTTTTTTCAGAGCTGATCAGATTGCTCAATAAAATTGGACTGTCTGTAAAAAACACAGCCTTTTTTAACTTTTATTATCTATCCTGATGCCTAGTCACTTTACCCTGCATTCATGTACATATCTACCTCAAATACCTTATTATTATCTATCCTGATGCCTAGTCACTTTACCCTGCATTCATGTACATATCTACCTCAAATACCTTATTATTATCTATCCCAGATGCCTAGTCACTTTACCCTGCCTTCATGTACATATCTACCTGAAATACCGTATTATTATCTATTCTGATGCCTAGTCACTTTACCCTGCCTTCATGTACATATCTACCTCAAATACCTTATCTATCCTGATGTCTAGTCACTTTACCCTGCCTTCATGTACATATCTACCTCAAATACCTTATCTATCCTGATGTCTAGTCACTTTACCCTGCCTTCATGTACATATCTACCTCAAATACCTTATTATTATCTATCCTGATGTCTAGTCACTTTACCCTGCCTTCATGTACATATCTACCTCAAATACCTTATTATTATCTATCCTGATGTCTAGTCACTTTACCCTGCCTTCGTGTACATATCTACCTCAAATACCTTCCTCACACCAGTCCATTCATTTATATCCATGAGGGGGATAATATGAGTGCACACTTCTGGAGAATGTAGCCAGTGTGTCTAGTCTGCGTCAGATCTAAACCATGATCTGGCCAGTCTGTCTTTCAGTCTGGTCCTGGTTGCTGTTCAGCTGGAGCTGCAGCTGTTCTCTGGTGGTCAGGACTGCAAACTGTAGATCAACCATTTGCGCTAACAACTGTACGACTATGGAGAGAGGAGTTTTCCCCATTACAACATAGTAGCGTGCATGCAGAGAGACAGACAGACAGCTGTATGGCCACAGAGGAAGACAGAAAGAGGAGAGCGAACGAGTGACAAGAGCTTCATTTGAAGACTACCATTTATCAAGTCCTAAAACACATCTATTAACATTTTTAAATGTTTTCTGAATGTGGTTCATGTTTCATCCATACTGGTGTGTGCAAGCAGAAGGAAAGATACCCTACTATGTTTCATCTATCCTACCAGTCAGGCAGACTGGCAGACAGACAAACAGAAAACTAGCCTACCTTGTTAGAATGAGGCCTGGGCCTGTTTGAGGGTCTGATTCCAAACTACTTCAGATGGTCCTGCTGGGGATTGGGTTCAGTATTGCCTATTTATTAGGATCCCCAAATAGCTGTTGCCAAGGCAGTGGCTACTCTTCCTGGGGTCCAAACAGGAAACGACAAATAAAATCCATAATGTACATTACATAGCACTAGCCTTAGGGTTAGGGGGAAACTCTTCCTGGGTTCCAAACAGGAAACAACAAATAAAATCCATAATGTACATTACATAGCTCAGATAGTCTAGAGTTTAGAGCGTTGGGCCAGTAAACAAAAGGAGACATCACACCCTCCTTGTCTTTAGGTCCGTTGTTTTTTTGTGCTTTTTTTCACCTTTATTTATTTATTTATTTATTTGTGTAGGCCAGTTGAGAACAAGTTCTCATTTACAACTGTGACCTGGCCAAGACAAAGCAAAGCAGTTCGACACATAGAACAACACAGAGTTACACATGGAATAAACAAAACATAGTCAATAATACAGTAGAACAAAAGGAAACAAAAAGTCTATATACAGTGAGTGCAAATGAGGTAAGATAAGGGAGTTAAGGAAATAAATAGGCCATGGTGGCGAAGTAATTACAATATAGAAAATAAACACTGAAATGGTAGATGTGCAGAAGATGAATGTGCAAGTAGAGATACTGGAGTGCAAAGGAGAAAGATACATAAATAAATACAGTATGGGGATGAGGTAGATAGATGGGCTATGTACAGGTGCAGTGTTCTGTGAGCTGCTCTGACAGCTGGTGCTTAAAGCTAGTGAGGGAGATATGAGTCTCCAGCTTCAGAGATTTTTGCAGTTTGTTCCAGTCATTGGCAGCAGAGAACTGTAAGGAAAGACGACCAAAGGAGGAATTGGCTTTGGGGGTGACCAGTGAGATATACCTGCTGGAGCGCGTGCTACGAGTCGGTGCTGCTATGGTGACCAGTGAGCTGAGATAAGGCGGGGCTTTACCTAGCAGAGACTTGTAGATAACCTGGAGCCAGTGGGTTTGGCGACGAGTATGAAGCGAGGGCCAACCAACGAGAGTGTACAGGTCGCAATGGTGGGTAGTGTATGGGGCGTTGGTGACATAATGGATGGCACTGTGATAGACTGCATCCAGTTTGCTGAGTAGAGTGTTGGAGGCTATTTTATAGATGACATCACCGAAGTCGAGGATCGGTAGGATGGTCAGTTTTACGAGGGTATGTTTGGCAGCATGAGTGAAGGATGCTTTGTTGCGATATAGGAAGCCAATTCTAGATTTAATTTTGGATTGGAGATGCTTAATGTGAGTCTGGAAGGAGAGTTTACAGTCTAATCAGACACCTAGGTATTTGTAGTTATCCACGTATTCTAAGTCAGAGCCGTCCAGAGTAGTGATCCTGGACGTGCGGGCAGGTGCGGGCAGTGATCGGTTGAATAGCAAGCATTGAGTTTCCCCTGCGTTTAAGAGCAGTTGGAGGCCACGGAAGGAGAGTTGTATGGCGTTGAAGCTCGGCTGGAGGTTGTCCTCCACCTTTCTCTCTTCAGGAGACTTCAGACCCTCCTTGTCTTTAGGTCCGTTGTTCCACCTGTCTCTCTTCAGGAGACATCACACCCTCCTTGTCTTTATGTCCATTGTCCTCCACCTGTCTCTCCTCAGGAGACTTCAGACCCTCCTAGTCTTTAGGTCCATTGTCCTCCACCTGTCTCATCTCAGAAGACTATAGCTAAGTAGAAATGGTTCAGAATCTGTGGCTAAGCATAGCTCCCTGGACTTCTCTTGCACTGACTCTATGCAAAAACACTGGACTCTACCCACACACTAACACATACTTAAACCCCAACGCACACATACACAAACTACACATGCCCACACATAACACACGCACACATGCATACTGATGCCACACACACTCACACACTTTCACACTCACCACATACACTGCTTCTACTGTTTATGATATATGCTGTTGCCTAGTCACTTTACCCCTACCTATATATACATAGCTACCTCAATTATCTCGTACCCCTGCACATCCACTCAGTACTGGTAGTCCCTGTATATTGCACCCCCCTATCCACATCGACAGGTCCGCAGTGGAGAAGGTAGAAAGCAGCAAGTTTCTCAGCATACACATCACAAACAAACTGAAATGGTCCACCCACACAGACAGTGTGGTGAAGAAGGGGCAGCAGTGCCTCTTCAACCTCAGGAGGCTGAAGAAATTTGGTTTGTCACCTAAAACCCTCCCAAATGTTTACAGATGCACAATTGAAAGCATCATGTCGGGCTGTATCACCGCCTGGTACGGCAACTGTACCGCCCACAACCGCAAGGCTCTCCAGACGGTGGTGCGGTCTGCCCAATGCATTACTGGGGGCAAACTACCTGCCCTCCGGGACACCTACAGCACCCGACGTCACAGGAAGACCAAGAAGATCATCAAGGACATCAACCACCCCAGCCACTGCCTGTTCACCCCGCTATCATCCAGAAGGCGAGGTCAGTACATGTGCATCAAAGCTGTGGACTACAGCTCGGAAGAATCCCGGAACATGTTCCAGTCAGTGCTAGCAAAACAGTCCTGTAGTTTAGCATCTGCTTCATCTGACCACTTTTTTATAGACCGAGTCACTGGTGCTTCCTGCTTTAATTTTTGCTTGTAAGCAAGAATCAGGAGGATAGAGTTGTGGTCGGTTTTACCAAATGGAGGGCGAGGGAGTTGATGGAAATTTGGTAGAACTGATTTAAGTTTCCCTGCATTAAAGTCTCGGCCACTAGGAGCGCCACCTCTGGGTGAGTGGTTTCCTGTTTGCTTATTTCCTTATACAGTTGACTGAGTGCGGTCTTAGTGCCAGCATCTGTCTGTGGTGGTAAATAAACAGCCACGAAAGGTATAGCTGAAAACGCTCTATACTATTCTACAATATCTTAGTCACTTAATAATGTTTACATATCTCGCATTACTCATCTCATATGTATATACTGTATTCTATACTATTCTACTGTATCTTAGTCCGTTCCGCTCTGACATCGCCCGTCCATATGTACATAGTCTTAATTCATTCCTACTTGGATTTGTGTGTATTGGGTATATGTTGTGTAATTTGTTAGATATTACTTGTTAGATATTACTGCACTGTCGGAGCTAGAAGCACAAGCATTTCGCTACACCCGCAATAACATCTGCTAACCACGTGTATGTGACCAATAAAATTTGATTTGATTCACATTGAACAACAGATAGTCCCCCCACAAAATCTAAAGGTAGTTTGTTAAAAAAATTCTGTCCTACAGTACCCGTCAAAGGTTTGGACACACCAACTCAATCAAGGGTTTTTCTTTCTTTTTTTACATTTTCTACATTGTAGAATAATAGTGAAGACATCAAAACTATGAAAGAACACATATGGAATCATGTAGTAACCAATAAAGTGTTAAACAAATCAAATATATTTTAGATTTGAGATTCTCCAGTATCCACCCTTTGCCTTGATGACAGCTTTGCACACTCTTGGCATTCTCTCAACTAACTTCACCTGGAATGCTTTTCCAACAGTCTTGAAGGAGTTTGCACACATGCTGAGCACTGCTGTTCCTTCACTCTGCGGTCCAACTCATCCCAAACCATCGCAATTGGGTTGAGGTCGGTTGATTGTGGAGGCCAGGTCATCTGATGCAGCACTCCATCACTTTCCTTCTTGGTTAAATAGCCCATACAAAGCCTGGAAGTGATTTGGGTCATTGTCCTGTTGAAAAAACAAATGATAGTCCCTCTAAGCACAAACCAGATTGGATGGCGTATCACTGTTGATTGCTGTGGGAGCCATGCTGGTTAAGTGTGCCTTGAATTCTAAATAAATCATATGTAAACATATGATTTAGTGTGCAGTGCATTCAGAAAGTATTCAGACCCTTTTTTGTTAAGTTACAGCCTCATTCTAAAATTGATTAAATTGTTATTATTACACATCAATCTATACACAATACCCCATAATGACAAAGCAAAATGACTCTCAGGCCATACGAAACAAGATACTCTGGTCTGATGATACCAATATTGACCTCTGGAGGAAACCTGGAGGAAACCTGGCACCATCATTACGGTCCTCGTTCTTATCTTTGCACTTTACTTCTAAAATTGAACAGAACATAGGCTGTACTAAAGGCTAGTCCACACTGAAGATAGTGCATTTTTTGGAGAGGGCCTACTACATTTTTTTCCCGGAAGAAGCCTTTGACTCTCCTCCTGAACTTCCACCTTAAGCCTACACAGAACAGCCATTGGTTAGGCAGCACACAAACACGTTTTTGATCAGCAAGAGCAGAGCATGCCAGGCTCAGACTTGGAATATCCATTGCGGTGTGTAATGATGCCTAGTTTTATTTTCACCATCCCAGCAGCTATCTTAGAAATATAACTTTTCTCTCTGCTTATCCGAGCATACACTTTGTAGTCTATAGCCTATAGGCTATGGATCATTTGATTGAGACCACTCTACAAAGCCTATAGGCACACTTGATATTGCACGCCCAGCAGAGATTCAGAGACGAGGTGCGGCATCGGGCACACATCAATATATAGCCTAATAAACATCTAAGTCTAAAACACTGACAAATGTAGAAATGTCACAAATTACATGACCCTCCCCTGGAATAGATTAAAAAAATAGTAAAACCTCCAATTGACAGAAACTGAAAAAGCATGACCTCCCCCATTTTCCTCCAGGTAACACTTCAGTAAATATAGATTTATCCCTTACAATAGTGCAGGTGGAGATCGAATTTCAACATTAAAACAATGTTGCAAATGTCGGAGAGACAGACAGCAACACCTATTCAAAATTCCACTGTTGAAAAGCAATTACGAGTCTTAAAGAAATAGTCTTAAGAGACAATGTCTAGATGCTTTTTTCGTGGAAATGAAGTGTATAACTTTTCTAGCTGGGCTGATAAAACAGTGGATTGAGCAGTGAGATGGAACAGAGTAAATAGGCATTTCAATTCATAGATTTAGCAGGTGGTAATTTGTGGAATAGACCACCGTTCTATAATCCCTGACACGATTTGGAGATGTATTTTTCATAAACGACCGTATCATATTCTTTGAAACTACAGCATTTAGCAAAATAGTTTATCAATATGGTTTTAGTACTTTAGGACATTCACACATCAGCTTTGTTCATTTGATTCATTCGTTGACGGTAACTTGTCACACTTCCGTGTGTGATCTTTGTGATACATTTCATTGGCCGACGACTTGTGACAACATCCATGTTCCGAGACGGCTAACCAATCGACAGTTTCTAAAATCTCACGTGTGTGGCTTCGGCACATAATGTTAGCTGTTTGATTGGCTATTGTTATCACAAGGGTCCGCCTACTTTTAACCCCTTATTCCCGAGCCACAAATGGAGGTGCCGAAGTCTGAATGATTTTCTATGTATCCACTTGATTGGAGTAAGAATAAGGTAGTTGAGTGGAACCTGTAGGAATATCTATCTCATATTGCTGTCAGATCTTTCGTCCCATTGGAAATCGAGGTTTGAGGAACTTGGCTTCTCTATTCAGCTTTAGCTAGCGTCTTCATCTCTACCTTCACAGTAAGTTGGCTAACGTTACACAGAGAAATGATAGAAAATTAAATTACTCAAGACAGCTTTCACTGTCGGAATGATGATGAGTTTAGCGGTTAAAATGGATGTGCCAGTAAAGCCGAGTGGACACTCAGAGGTAATGCGGTCCGGTATGGCGTCCCGGCAACAAAAAATAAAATGTTAGAGTACGCGATTCCGGTAAAGCGTGAGCCTATCACAATTTAATACAACAAAAATATATAGGCTATTATACCATTATTTAAACAACTGCATGTTAGCCGCATGAAAAATGTGCGAGTTGACTGGAAACCGGGTGGTATAAACCCCACATTGCGTTGTGGTTTGAGGAGACCGCTTACATTTTGTCAAGGCGGGTAATGTTACAATACACGTAGGTGTTTTGTATCATGTTTTTTTCCCCATTTATCCAATTGCGGGTGCATAGTGCACTGTTGGGGTTTGGATGTTGAAATTATTTTGTGAGTGGACTAACGTGCGCGGGTAGTCTACAGGAGCTGCTTTATTTAGTGATTGTTTGACCAGCAGATGACTGGTTGTGTTTATGCCACATTAAAAGGCATAGGCGGTGTGTCCATTAAGTCAATTAAATTGCCAAAAATAGTCTTTATTTATGTATAATCATTCAATCGGCTACTACACCAGAAAGTAAATACCAAAATAGATCATTGAGTTGGGACTGTCAGTGAAAAGCAGAGAGACCCAGCCTAGCATATTGCAATATTTAAAAAATACTGTAGCGACCCACACAGACAGCTGTGTGTTATGTGTTAGGCTAGCAGGTGGTTGTGTTGTACACTGCTCAAAAAAATAAAGGGAACACTAAAATAACACATCCTAGATCTGAATGAATGAAATCTTCTTATTAAATACTTTTTTCTTTACATAGTTGAATGTGCTGACAACAAAATCACACAAATTCTCAATGGAAATCAAATTGATCAACCCATGGAGGTCTGGATTTGGAGTCATACTCAAAATTAAAGGAAAACCACAATACAGGCTGATCCAACTTTCATGTAATGTCCTTAAAACAAGTCAAAATGAGGCTCAGTTGTGTGTGTGGCCTCCACGTGCCTGGATGACCTCCCTACAACGCCTGGGCATGCTCCTGATGAGGTGGCGGATGGTCTCCTGAGGGATCTCCTCCCAGACCTGGACTAAATTATCTGCCAACTCCTGGACAGTCTGTGGTGCAACGTGGTCCATAGCATCAATGCCTTCCTCTTGCAGGAACTGCTGACACACTCCAGCCACATGAGGTCTAGCATTGTCTTGCATTAGGAGGAACCCAGGGCCAAGCGCACCAGCATATGGTCTCACAAGGGGTCTGAGGATCTCATCTCTGTACCTAATGGCAGTCAGGCTACCTCTGGCGAGCACATGGAGGGCTGTGCAGCCCCCCAAAGAAATGCCACCCCACACCATGACTGACCCACCTCCAAACCAGTCATGCTGGAGGATGTTGCAGGCAGCAGAACGTTCTCCACGGCGTCTCCAGACTCTGTCACGTCTGTCACATGTGCTCAGTGTGAACCTGCTTTCATCTGTGAAGAGCACAGGGCGCCAGTGGCGAATTTGCCAATCTTGGTGTTCTCTGGCAAATGCCAAACGTCCTGCACGGTGTTGGGCTGTAAGCACAACCCCCACCTGTGGACGTCGGGCCCTCATACCACCCTCATGGAGTCTGTTTCTGACCGTTTGAGCAGACACATGCACATTTGTGGCCTGCTGAAGGTCATTTTTCAGGGCTCTGGCAGTGCTCCTCCTTGCACAAAGGCGGAGGTAGCGGTCCTGCTGCTGGGTTGTTGCCCTCCTACGGCCTCCTCCACGTCTCCTGATGTACTGGCCTCCTGGTAGCGCCTCCATGCTCTGGACACTACGCTGACAGACACAGCAAACCTTCTTGCCACAGCTCGCATTGATGTGCCATCCTGGATGAGCTGCACTACCTGAGCCACTTGTGTGGGTTGTAGACTCCGTCTCATGCTACCACTAGAGTGAAAGCACCGCCAGCATTCAAAAGTGACCAAAACATCAGCCAGAAAGCATAGGAAGTGGTCTGTGGTCACCACCTGCAGAACCACTCCTTTAATGGGGGTGTCTTGCTAATTGCCTATAATTTCCACCTGTTGTCTATTCCATTTGCACAACATCATGTGAAATGTATTGTCAATCAGTGTTGCTTCCTAAGTGGACAGTTTGATTTCACAGAAGTGTGATTGACTTGGAGTTACATTGTGTTGTTTAAGTGTTCCCTTTTATTTTTTTGAGCAGTGTACTTATCAGTACCCTGTGTCCGCGGGGTCCGACATGCCAATAAACCTGCTATCTGCAATCACGGGAATGCCTGGAATGTTCTGATGCCGGGCATCCTGGCAGTTGGCTGAGTGGAGTGGAGGGGGGTTGGGCAGGGGGATGGTGCATTGGAAGTTAAGACCAGGTTTAGCCTTTGTTCTCTCTCTTACGTCTGGGCTTCACAAGAGAAGGTCACGGTTGGCTTGTAGGGTATCTTTCGTTTATTTGACGTGGTGCTATGGCCAAACAGTAGCCTGTGTATAGCTGGGTTACTAAACCGTCAATTCGTAAACTCAACCCTTTGTCTGGACAATTGTTCCTTTATGATCTAGTCAGGTCATTACATTGGTGTCAGAAGTGATTGGACCTCCCATCCACGACAGTGCGTGTGCTTGGCCGGTGAGCGCGTTCCTGTAAGACGTAGAGTCACAAGCTAGCGCGAGGACGTGCTCTTTGAAAGGGGGGAGTAGTGTAATGACCCTGGGTTTATATTCGCGGAAATCTACTCTGCTGCACGAGCATGCTTTAGCGCACCGGACCTCGGGGCCAGAAGGTCGAGGGTTCGAGACCTGCTCCCTGCTGTTTCTTTACAATACAATGGCGGAAAGCAAATTACTGTTGCTGTAAAGAGATGACGAAAAGACTCCAATCTGTCTTTATGTGATCAAATTTCTTAACTTAATTGAGCAAACTAGTAGCCTGTTGTATTGGCACCAGCGGAGAACATTGGCCATATCCCCAGTAGGTGTGCATGTTCAAGGTCTTTATCATTGGGTCGGTGCCATTTTTTGTTTTTGTTTTTGGACAATACATTCCTCCTCCAGGAATGTATTAGGATCCCCAAATAGCTGTTGCCAAGGCAGTGGCTACTCTTCCTGGGGTCCAAACAGGAAACGACAAATAAAATCCATAATGTACATTACATAGCACTAGCCTTAGGGTTAGGGGGAAACTCTTCCTGGGTTCCAAACAGGAAACAACAAATAAAATCCATAATGTACATTACATAGCACAGATAGTCTAGAGTTTAGAGCGTTGGGCCAGTAAACAAAAGGAGACATCACACCCTCCTTGTCTTTAGGTCCGTTGTTTTTTTGTGCTTTTTTTCACCTTTATTTATTTATTTGTGTAGGCCAGTTGAGAACAAGTTCTCATTTACAACTGTGACCTGGCCAAGACAAAGCAAAGCAGTTCGACACATAGAACAACACAGAGTTACACATGGAATAAACAAAACATAGTCAATAATACAGTAGAACAAAAGGAAACAAAAAGTCTATATACAGTGAGTGCAAATGAGGTAAGATAAGGGAGTTAAGGAAATAAATAGGCCATGGTGGCGAAGTAATTACAATATAGAAAATAAACACTGAAATGGTAGATGTGCAGAAGATGAATGTGCAAGTAGAGATACTGGGGTGCAAAGGAGAAAGATACATAAATAAATACAGTATGGGGATGAGGTAGATAGATGGGCTATGTACAGGTGCAGTGTTCTGTGAGCTGCTCTGACAGCTGGTGCTTAAAGCTAGTGAGGGAGATATGAGTCTCCAGCTTCAGAGATTTTTGCAGTTTGTTCCAGTCATTGGCAGCAGAGAACTGTAAGGAAAGACGACCAAAGGAGGAATTGGCTTTGGGGGTGACCAGTGAGATATACCTGCTGGAGCGCGTGCTACGAGTCGGTGCTGCTATGGTGACCAGTGAGCTGAGATAAGGCGGGGCTTTACCTAGCAGAGACTTGTAGATAACCTGGAGCCAGTGGGTTTGGCGACGAGTATGAAGCGAGGGCCAACCAACGAGAGCGTACAGGTCGCAATGGTGGGTAGTGTATGGGGCGTTGGTGACATAATGGATGGCACTGTGATAGACTGCATCCAGTTTGCTGAGTAGAGTGTTGGAGGCTATTTTATAGATGACATCACCGAAGTCGAGGATCGGTAGGATGGTCAGTTTTACGAGGGTATGTTTGGCAGCATGAGTGAAGGATGCTTTGTTGCGATATAGGAAGCCAATTCTAGATTTAATTTTGGATTGGAGATGCTTAATGTGAGTCTGGAAGGAGAGTTTACAGTCTAATCAGACACCTAGGTATTTGTAGTTATCCACGTATTCTAAGTCAGAGCCGTCCAGAGTAGTGATCCTGGACGTGCGGGCAGGTGCGGGCAGTGATCGGTTGAATAGCAAGCATTGAGTTTCCCCTGCGTTTAAGAGCAGTTGGAGGCCACGGAAGGAGAGTTGTATGGCGTTGAAGCTCGGCTGGAGGTTGTCCTCCACCTTTCTCTCTTCAGGAGACTTCAGACCCTCCTTGTCTTTAGGTCCGTTGTTCCACCTGTCTCTCTTCAGGAGACATCACACCCTCCTTGTCTTTATGTCCATTGTCCTCCACCTGTCTCTCCTCAGGAGACTTCAGACCCTCCTAGTCTTTAGGTCCATTGTCCTCCACCTGTCTCATCTCAGAAGACTATAGCTAAGTAGAAATGGTTCAGAATCTGTGGCTAAGCATAGCTCCCTGGACTTCTCTTGCACTGACTCTATGCAAAAACACTGGACTCTACCCACACACTAACACATACTTAAACCCCAACGCACACATACACAAACTACACATGCCCACACATAACACACGCACACATGCATACTGATGCCACACACACTCACACACTTTCACACTCACCACATACACTGCTTCTACTGTTTATGATATATGCTGTTGCCTAGTCACTTTACCCCTACCTATATATACATAGCTACCTCAATTATCTCGTACCCCTGCACATCCACTCAGTACTGGTAGTCCCTGTATATTGCACCCCCCTATCCACATCGACAGGTCCGCAGTGGAGAAGGTAGAAAGCAGCAAGTTTCTCAGCATACACATCACAAACAAACTGAAATGGTCCACCCACACAGACAGTGTGGTGAAGAAGGGGCAGCAGTGCCTCTTCAACCTCAGGAGGCTGAAGAAATTTGGTTTGTCACCTAAAACCCTCCCAAATGTTTACAGATGCACAATTGAAAGCATCATGTCGGGCTGTATCACCGCCTGGTACGGCAACTGTACCGCCCACAACCGCAAGGCTCTCCAGACGGTGGTGCGGTCTGCCCAATGCATTACTGGGGGCAAACTACCTGCCCTCCGGGACACCTACAGCACCCGACGTCACAGGAAGACCAAGAAGATCATCAAGGACATCAACCACCCCAGCCACTGCCTGTTCACCCCGCTATCATCCAGAAGGCGAGGTCAGTACATGTGCATCAAAGCTGTGGACTACAGCTCGGAAGAATCCCGGAACATGTTCCAGTCAGTGCTAGCAAAACAGTCCTGTAGTTTAGCATCTGCTTCATCTGACCACTTTTTTATAGACCGAGTCACTGGTGCTTCCTGCTTTAATTTTTGCTTGTAAGCAAGAATCAGGAGGATAGAGTTGTGGTCGGTTTTACCAAATGGAGGGCGAGGGAGTTGATGGAAATTTGGTAGAACTGATTTAAGTTTCCCTGCATTAAAGTCTCGGCCACTAGGAGCGCCACCTCTGGGTGAGTGGTTTCCTGTTTGCTTATTTCCTTATACAGTTGACTGAGTGCGGTCTTAGTGCCAGCATCTGTCTGTGGTGGTAAATAAACAGCCACGAAAGGTATAGCTGAAAACGCTCTATACTATTCTACAATATCTTAGTCACTTAATAATGTTTACATATCTCGCATTACTCATCTCATATGTATATACTGTATTCTATACTATTCTACTGTATCTTAGTCCGTTCCGCTCTGACATCGCCCGTCCATATGTACATAGTCTTAATTCATTCCTACTTGGATTTGTGTGTATTGGGTATATGTTGTGTAATTTGTTAGATATTACTTGTTAGATATTACTGCACTGTCGGAGCTAGAAGCACAAGCATTTCGCTACACCCGCAATAACATCTGCTAACCACGTGTATGTGACCAATAAAATTTGATTTGATTCACATTGAACAACAGATAGTCCCCCCACAAAATCTAAAGGTAGTTTGTTAAAAAAATTCTGTCCTACAGTACCCGTCAAAGGTTTGGACACACCAACTCAATCAAGGGTTTTTCTTTCTTTTTTTACATTTTCTACATTGTAGAATAATAGTGAAGACATCAAAACTATGAAAGAACACATATGGAATCATGTAGTAACCAATAAAGTGTTAAACAAATCAAATATATTTTAGATTTGAGATTCTCCAGTATCCACCCTTTGCCTTGATGACAGCTTTGCACACTCTTGGCATTCTCTCAACTAACTTCACCTGGAATGCTTTTCCAACAGTCTTGAAGGAGTTTGCACACATGCTGAGCACTGCTGTTCCTTCACTCTGCGGTCCAACTCATCCCAAACCATCGCAATTGGGTTGAGGTCGGTTGATTGTGGAGGCCAGGTCATCTGATGCAGCACTCCATCACTTTCCTTCTTGGTTAAATAGCCCATACAAAGCCTGGAAGTGATTTGGGTCATTGTCCTGTTGAAAAAACAAATGATAGTCCCTCTAAGCACAAACCAGATTGGATGGCGTATCACTGTTGATTGCTGTGGGAGCCATGCTGGTTAAGTGTGCCTTGAATTCTAAATAAATCATATGTAAACATATGATTTAGTGTGCAGTGCATTCAGAAAGTATTCAGACCCTTTTTTGTTAAGTTACAGCCTCATTCTAAAATTGATTAAATTGTTATTATTACACATCAATCTATACACAATACCCCATAATGACAAAGCAAAATGACTCTCAGGCCATACGAAACAAGATACTCTGGTCTGATGATACCAATATTGACCTCTGGAGGAAACCTGGAGGAAACCTGGCACCATCATTACGGTCCTCGTTCTTATCTTTGCACTTTACTTCTAAAATTGAACAGAACATAGGCTGTACTAAAGGCTAGTCCACACTGAAGATAGTGCATTTTTTGGAGAGGGCCTACTACATTTTTTTCCCGGAAGAAGCCTTTGACTCTCCTCCTGAACTTCCACCTTAAGCCTACACAGAACAGCCATTGGTTAGGCAGCACACAAACACGTTTTTGATCAGCAAGAGCAGAGCATGCCAGGCTCAGACTTGGAATATCCATTGCGGTGTGTAATGATGCCTAGTTTTATTTTCACCATCCCAGCAGCTATCTTAGAAATATAACTTTTCTCTCTGCTTATCCGAGCATACACTTTGTAGTCTATAGCCTATAGGCTATGGATCATTTGATTGAGACCACTCTACAAAGCCTATAGGCACACTTGATATTGCACGCCCAGCAGAGATTCAGAGACGAGGTGCGGCATCGGGCACACATCAATATATAGCCTAATAAACATCTAAGTCTAAAACACTGACAAATGTAGAAATGTCACAAATTACATGACCCTCCCCTGGAATAGATTAAAAAAATAGTAAAACCTCCAATTGACAGAAACTGAAAAAGCATGACCTCCCCCATTTTCCTCCAGGTAACACTTCAGTAAATATAGATTTATCCCTTACAATAGTGCAGGTGGAGATCGAATTTCAACATTAAAACAATGTTGCAAATGTCGGAGAGACAGACAGCAACACCTATTCAAAATTCCACTGTTGAAAAGCAATTACGAGTCTTAAAGAAATAGTCTTAAGAGACAATGTCTAGATGCTTTTTTCGTGGAAATGAAGTGTATAACTTTTCTAGCTGGGCTGATAAAACAGTGGATTGAGCAGTGAGATGGAACAGAGTAAATAGGCATTTCAATTCATAGATTTAGCAGGTGGTAATTTGTGGAATAGACCACCGTTCTATAATCCCTGACACGATTTGGAGATGTATTTTTCATAAACGACCGTATCATATTCTTTGAAACTACAGCATTTAGCAAAATAGTTTATCAATATGGTTTTAGTACTTTAGGACATTCACACATCAGCTTTGTTCATTTGATTCATTCGTTGACGGTAACTTGTCACACTTCCGTGTGTGATCTTTGTGATACATTTCATTGGCCGACGACTTGTGACAACATCCATGTTCCGAGACGGCTAACCAATCGACAGTTTCTAAAATCTCACGTGTGTGGCTTCGGCACATAATGTTAGCTGTTTGATTGGCTATTGTTATCACAAGGGTCCGCCTACTTTTAACCCCTTATTCCCGAGCCACAAATGGAGGTGCCGAAGTCTGAATGATTTTCTATGTATCCACTTGATTGGAGTAAGAATAAGGTAGCTGAGTGGAACCTGTAGGAATATCTATCTCATATTGCTGTCAGATCTTTCGTCCCATTGGAAATCGAGGTTTGAGGAACTTGGCTTCTCTATTCAGCTTTAGCTAGCGTCTTCATCTCTACCTTCACAGTAAGTTGGCTAACGTTACACAGAGAAATGATAGAAAATTAAATTACTCAAGACAGCTTTCACTGTCGGAATGATGATGAGTTTAGCGGTTAAAATGGATGTGCCAGTAAAGCCGAGTGGACACTCAGAGGTAATGCGGTCCGGTATGGCGTCCCGGCAACAAAAAATAAAATGTTAGAGTACGCGATTCCGGTAAAGCGTGAGCCTATCACAATTTAATACAACAAAAATATATAGGCTATTATACCATTATTTAAACAACTGCATGTTAGCCGCATGAAAAATGTGCGAGTTGACTGGAAACCGGGTGGTATAAACCCCACATTGCGTTGTGGTTTGAGGAGACCGCTTACATTTTGTCAAGGCGGGTAATGTTACAATACACGTAGGTGTTTTGTATCATGTTTTTTTCCCCATTTATCCAATTGCGGGTGCATAGTGCACTGTTGGGGTTTGGATGTTGAAATTATTTTGTGAGTGGACTAACGTGCGCGGGTAGTCTACAGGAGCTGCTTTATTTAGTGATTGTTTGACCAGCAGATGACTGGTTGTGTTTATGCCACATTAAAAGGCATAGGCGGTGTGTCCATTAAGTCAATTAAATTGCCAAAAATAGTCTTTATTTATGTATAATCATTCAATCGGCTACTACACCAGAAAGTAAATACCAAAATAGATCATTGAGTTGGGACTGTCAGTGAAAAGCAGAGAGACCCAGCCTAGCATATTGCAATATTTAAAAAATACTGTAGCGACCCACACAGACAGCTGTGTGTTATGTGTTAGGCTAGCAGGTGGTTGTGTTGTACACTGCTCAAAAAAATAAAGGGAACACTAAAATAACACATCCTAGATCTGAATGAATGAAATCTTCTTATTAAATACTTTTTTCTTTACATAGTTGAATGTGCTGACAACAAAATCACACAAATTCTCAATGGAAATCAAATTGATCAACCCATGGAGGTCTGGATTTGGAGTCATGCTCAAAATTAAAGGAAAACCACAATACAGGCTGATCCAACTTTCATGTAATGTCCTTAAAACAAGTCAAAATGAGGCTCAGTTGTGTGTGTGGCCTCCACGTGCCTGGATGACCTCCCTACAACGCCTGGGCATGCTCCTGATGAGGTGGCGGATGGTCTCCTGAGGGATCTCCTCCCAGACCTGGACTAAATTATCTGCCAACTCCTGGACAGTCTGTGGTGCAACGTGGTCCATAGCATCAATGCCTTCCTCTTGCAGGAACTGCTGACACACTCCAGCCACATGAGGTCTAGCATTGTCTTGCATTAGGAGGAACCCAGGGCCAAGCGCACCAGCATATGGTCTCACAAGGGGTCTGAGGATCTCATCTCTGTACCTAATGGCAGTCAGGCTACCTCTGGCGAGCACATGGAGGGCTGTGCAGCCCCCCAAAGAAATGCCACCCCACACCATGACTGACCCACCTCCAAACCAGTCATGCTGGAGGATGTTGCAGGCAGCAGAACGTTCTCCACGGCGTCTCCAGACTCTGTCACGTCTGTCACATGTGCTCAGTGTGAACCTGCTTTCATCTGTGAAGAGCACAGGGCGCCAGTGGCGAATTTGCCAATCTTGGTGTTCTCTGGCAAATGCCAAACGTCCTGCACGGTGTTGGGCTGTAAGCACAACCCCCACCTGTGGACGTCGGGCCCTCATACCACCCTCATGGAGTCTGTTTCTGACCGTTTGAGCAGACACATGCACATTTGTGGCCTGCTGAAGGTCATTTTTCAGGGCTCTGGCAGTGCTCCTCCTTGCACAAAGGCGGAGGTAGCGGTCCTGCTGCTGGGTTGTTGCCCTCCTACGGCCTCCTCCACGTCTCCTGATGTACTGGCCTCCTGGTAGCGCCTCCATGCTCTGGACACTACGCTGACAGACACAGCAAACCTTCTTGCCACAGCTCGCATTGATGTGCCATCCTGGATGAGCTGCACTACCTGAGCCACTTGTGTGGGTTGTAGACTCCGTCTCATGCTACCACTAGAGTGAAAGCACCGCCAGCATTCAAAAGTGACCAAAACATCAGCCAGAAAGCATAGGAACTGAGAAGTGGTCTGTGGTCACCACCTGCAGAACCACTCCTTTAATGGGGGTGTCTTGCTAATTGCCTATAATTTCCACCTGTTGTCTATTCCATTTGCACAACATCATGTGAAATGTATTGTCAATCAGTGTTGCTTCCTAAGTGGACAGTTTGATTTCACAGAAGTGTGATTGACTTGGAGTTACATTGTGTTGTTTAAGTGTTCCCTTTTATTTTTTTGAGCAGTGTACTTATCAGTACCCTGTGTCCGCGGGGTCCGACATGCCAATAAACCTGCTATCTGCAATCACGGGAATGCCTGGAATGTTCTGATGCCGGGCATCCTGGCAGTTGGCTGAGTGGAGTGGAGGGGGGTTGGGCAGGGGGATGGTGCATTGGAAGTTAAGACCAGGTTTAGCCTTTGTTCTCTCTCTTACGTCTGGGCTTCACAAGAGAAGGTCACGGTTGGCTTGTAGGGTATCTTTCGTTTATTTGACGTGGTGCTATGGCCAAACAGTAGCCTGTGTATAGCTGGGTTACTAAACCGTCAATTCGTAAACTCAACCCTTTGTCTGGACAATTGTTCCTTTATGATCTAGTCAGGTCATTACATTGGTGTCAGAAGTGATTGGACCTCCCATCCACGACAGTGCGTGTGCTTGGCCGGTGAGCGCGTTCCTGTAAGACGTAGAGTCACAAGCTAGCGCGAGGACGTGCTCTTTGAAAGGGGGGAGTAGTGTAATGACCCTGGGTTTATATTCGCGGAAATCTACTCTGCTGCACGAGCATGCTTTAGCGCACCGGACCTCGGGGCCAGAAGGTCGAGGGTTCGAGACCTGCTCCCTGCTGTTTCTTTACAATACAATGGCGGAAAGCAAATTACTGTTGCTGTAAAGAGATGACGAAAAGACTCCAATCTGTCTTTATGTGATCAAATTTCTTAACTTAATTGAGCAAACTAGTAGCCTGTTGTATTGGCACCAGCGGAGAACATTGGCCATATCCCCAGTAGGTGTGCATGTTCAAGGTCTTTATCATTGGGTCGGTGCCATTTTTTGTTTTTGTTTTTGGACAATACATTCCTCCTCCAGGTTAGATGGAAGTCATTTTCTATTTGTCTCCCTTTCTCGTAGGCCTATTATATGGATCAGACAACGTCGTTTTTATTGATCTATTTGGCAGTGTCAGTTGAGTAGGCTACCCTGTAATTTCTGTAGTAAAACAAAAAAAATCTACATTCACTATAAGATTTTGGTAGAGTTTCTGTCCCAGACAAGTTTGAGATCGGAGACAAAATCCCAATGTCTGTTTACTCGGGGCACGCAACCGTCTCCGGCGCTTGTTTAATGTAAGCGGGACTGAGATGCAATCTGGGTGCTACCGATCTCGTCTTTAAGCAGTCCAGATATTTCCAAACTTTTGATTTTATCGGCACAATCTGCAATGCTCTTGTAGTGTGAGATGTGCAACGACAAGTTTAGCCCTTTCCCACTTGGACAAAAGGAACACCTATGTGAGAATGCTGTTATTTTTATTTTATTTAACCTTTATTTAACTAGCGAAGTCAGTTGAGAACAAATTCTTATTTACATTGACAGCCTACCCAGGCCAAACCCTGACCCGGGCGACGCTAGGCCAATTGTGCGCCGCCCTATGGAACTCTCAATCACGGCCGGTTGTGATACAGCCTGGAATCGAAACTGGGTATGTAGTGACGCCTCTAGCACGGAGATGCAGTGCCTTAGACCGCTGTGCAACTTGGGAGTTATTGACTATAGCTCAGCGTTCAACACCATAGTGCCCTCAAAGCCCATCACTGAGCTAAGGACCCTGGGACTAAACACCTCCTTCTGCAACTAGATCCTGGACTTCCTGATGTGCCGCCCCAGGTGGTGAGGGTAGGCAACAACACATCTGCCACGCTGATCTTCATCACTGGGGCTCCTTAGGGGTGTGTGCTCAGTACCCTCCTGTACTACCTGTTCACCCACGACTGCATAGCTAGGCACGACTCCAACACCATCATTAAGTTAGCTGATTACACAACAGTGATCAGACAACGATGAGACGGCCTATAGGGAGGAGGTCAGAGACCTGACAGTGTGGTGCCAGGACAACAACCTCTCCCTCAACGTGATCAAGACAAAGGAGCTGATCGTGGACTACAGCCCCGTCCGAACAGGCCCCCATTAACATCGACGGAGCTGAAGTGGAGCGGGTCGAGAGTTTCAAGTTCATTGGTGTCCACATCACCAACAAACTATCATGGTCCAAACACACCAAGACAGTCGTGAGGGGGGTCACGACAACACCTTTTCCCCCTCAGGAGACTGAAAAGATTTGGCATGGGTCCTCATATCCACAAACAATTATACAATTGCACTATCGAGAGCGTCCTGAACGGTTGCATCACCGCCTGGTATGGCAACTGCTCGGCATCAGACTGCTCGTCATAAGGTGCTACAGAGGGTAGTCCGCCCAGTAGATTATGGTGGCCAAGCTTCCTGACATCCAGGACCTACACTATTGTTCAAAAGTTTGGGGTCACTTAGAAATGTCCTTGTTCTTGAAAGAAAATCAAAAAAAAATTGTCCATTTGAAATAACATCAAATTGATCAGAAATACAGTGTACAATATTGTTCATGTTGTAAATGACTATTGTAGCTGGAAACGGCTGATTTTAAAATATATATTTTTATGGAATCTACCCAGTCGTATAGAGGCCCATTATCTGCAACCACCACTCCTGTGTTCCAATGGCACATTGTGTTTGCTAATCCAAGTTTATAATTTTAAAAGGCTAATTAATCATTAGAAAACCCTTTTGAAAATGTTAGCACAGCTGAAAACTGTTGTGCTGATTTTAAAGAAGCAATAAAACTGGGTTTCTTTAGACTAGTTGTGTATCTGGAGCATCAGCATTTGTGGGTTTGATTACAGGCTCAAAATGGCCAGAAACAAATAACTTTCTTCTGAAACTCGTCAGTCTATTTTTGTTCTGAGAAATTAAGGCTATTCCATGCGATAAATTTCCAAGAAACTGACGATCTCGTACAACGCTGTGTACTACTCCCTTCACAGATTAGCGCAATCTGGCTCTAACCAGAATAGAAATTGGAGTGCGAGGCCCCGTTGCACAACTGAGCAAGAGGACAAGTACATTCGTGTCTAGTTTGAGAAACAGATGCCTCACAAGTCCTCAACTGGCAGCTTCATGAAATAGTACCCGCAAAACACCAGTCTCAACGTCAACCGTGAAGAGGTGACTCCGGGATGCTGGCCTTCTAATTAGAGTTGCAAAGAAAAAGCCATATCTCTGTCCAGTGTCTGTTCTTTTGCCCATATTAATATTTTATTTTTATTGGCCAGTCTGAGATATGGGTTTTTCTTTGCAGCATCCCGAAGTCGCTTCTTCACTGTTGAAACTGGTGTGTGAACAATATGTTGGAAAATCTCTCCAGTTACGTTTTCACCAATCCAGTGTTTTAAATGTAATGTAAGGCAGTGAATGAGTGCACACTTCAGTAGAAGGATCGAGAATTGGAACACAGCCCTAGCCTCTATGAAGGGGCAGCTGGTAACATGTCTCACTGATTGGCAGATGGCGAAAAGCCCCGTCCGAGCCGCTGGCGTCCCCCACCCCTATTGG